>NC_083581.1:41199199-41502949 GCF_027579695.1 Neoarius graeffei
ACGAATGAGAGCAAATGTTTTTTCTTAATAAAACTTTTTTTTTTTTCAAGATATTGACATGAAAATTGGCAGGCACATACATGGTTGTATACTGTATACAAAGATTGAAAAATTAGTAAAAAGCAATTTTGCAAATTAGTATTTAATTAGTATTAATTATGCTAATTAGGTAAAAATGTTAAATCGGTACACTCTCTTCTTCAAAGTTTCACCAAATGGCTTTATTTGTGCAATATAAAGCTGATCTTAACTCTCATTTATACATCACAAAGAAGGAGAAATCAATGTTAATTATAAAATATGCATAAATAAGCACTGAATGCCATTCACATCGACCATTCTCTATCAAAATAAAGTAATAAAAGATTATTTCTAATACCCTCTTTGTGCTTTTTAGGCCTTTGTATTTCTAAGTAGGGCCTACTAGTGTTTATATGAAAGAATATAAATGCTTATTTCTATTAATATTCACAGCTTTCAAGGCGAACCTTGAAAAAACTGTCTGATCCACATCCAATAAACAATTCCTATTAACTGAATTGAAATTGACACTTGCGTGTCTGACTTTCAGTTTTTTAAAAATATCATTCTGACCACTAAGATCTCAATATTTTTCCATCAAAACAACTACAGTTATATTCTAAAATAGTTATTTATTGACATGAATCAGTTTGATTTGAAAAAATAAGTAGGTAAAGCTATGGAAACTCACTTCAAATTCTCTGGTGAAGCATCACATCAAAACTAGCAGATGGAAAAATTTGCTGAATCCTTCATCAGAAACAGTGAGAATGAGAGAACATCCCTATAAAAGTTATCTGATTGATAGTCACGAGTAATCCAGTCGGAAACCGATCAGAAGAAAGAGAGAGAGCCTGACCACTTTCCCGTGACTCAAAAATCACTGGCAGTTTCCCGACGTCCCGTGAGCAGAGAGTGAGCTCTGTTGTACCAACTTCAACCTGCCGTTATCATCAAAGTACTGAACGGATCTTAACGAGATAAATTTCTTTGGAAAGCAGAGATTATAAGCTTTTTAATGATCATATTCTCGATAGACAATATTCAAGAGTTAAGCAATTACACATTTGGAAACTCAGATGAACATCTTCATGCACAATTTTCACAGTATGGTCAGCAAGTGTCTGATATGCCTACTAACTGGTATCAAATTTTTTAAAAATTTAAACGTAGACTGAAATAGTCATCACATCAGACATAATGTAGCACTCTGTCCTTTTTTGTTTACTAGTACATGGCATGTTTAATGGATAATACAGGTTTCAGACAGTTTCATATTTTGGGAGTACCACATTGCTAAAGGATCCCAAAAGACAGAGGCTAGAAAAATCCAGCCTTACAGCACGGCCTCGCTGCACAGAGGAAGGATTAGCGCATTTGCAAGCCAGTGACCTTCAACTGTTTGAATGTTATGCTAACCGCTAAATGTTTTTCTTCCAGTAAACAGAGAGAGAGAGAGAGAGAGAGAGAGAGAACAGTAAACAGCAAGAGAACAACAAGAGACAAATAGAGATAGCGCTATGCGCATTCTCGCTAACTCGCTAACTCAGCACGCTAGTCATTAGCGTAGGAGTGAGACTTGCTGGCTCATTACCACTGGACAAACATCAAATTATTGACCATTAAATCCACACCAGGGGCCCTGAGGCAATTTCTGAAACAAAGGAGCGAGACGAAAGAACACAAACTAGAAATACAAAGTTGTTTAGAGACCTAACTGGTGACAATACTTCACAGGACACCTCATTTTATACAATAAATCTATTTCCAAGGCCATGTTTGTGTGTGTGTTTTAATATTCAAAATAATAAGGAATGACTTTACAGCTTTCTTTAAGGAAAGATGCAGCTTGTTAATAATGATACTACAGTATAGGTCTTGTTACAATATTTTCACAGCAGTGTTACTGTACAAATAAAGGAATAAAATACTACACCGATCCGCCATAATATTATGAACACTGACCGGTGAAGTGAATAACATTGGTTATCTCATTACAATGGCACCTGTCAAGCGGTGGGATATATTAGGCAGCAAGAGAACAGTCAGTTCTTGAAGTTGATGTGTTGGAAGCAGGAAAAATGGGCAAGTGTAAGGATCTGAGCGACTTTGACAAGGGCCAAATTGTGATGGCGAGATGACTGGGTCTGAGCATCTCCAAAATGGCGCATCTTGTGGGGTGTTCCTGGTATGCAGTGGTTATTACTGAACAAAAGTGATCCAAGGAAGGACAACTGGTGAACTGGCAACAGGGTCATGGGTGTCAAAGGCTAGCCCATATGGTCCAATCCGACAGACACAAACTTCTGACAAAGTTCATGCTGACACCTTTCTGTTTTAGCCAGCATAATCTTTTTCATCAGTTTGTGCTACAGTAGCTCTTCTGTAGGATTGGACCACATGGGCTAGTCTTCATACCCCATGCAAATCAATGAGCCTTCAACAGCCATGACCCTGTTGCCAGTTCACCAGTTGTCCTTCCTTGGACCACTATTTTGTTCGGTACTTGCCACTGCATACCAGGAACACCCCACAAGATGTGCCATTTTGGAGATGCTCAGGCCCAGTCATCTAACCATCACAATTTGGCCCTTGTCAAAGTTGCTCAGATCCTTACACTTGCCCATTTTTCCTGCTTCCAACACATCAACTTCAAGAACTGACTGTTCTCTTGCTGCCTAATATATCCCACTGCTTGACAGGTGCCACTGTAAAGAGATAATCAATGTTATTCACTTCACCTGTTAGTGGTTTTAATTTTATGCCTGATCAGTGTATATAGTTACTGTTACCACACCAAGGTTGATTAGTTTCCTGTAACAGCACAATATAAAGTGTATTATTCCTCTTATACCAGAACAATGTGCCAACAGCTACAATATTTATTAAAGAATAACATGTAATACTTTTTATCCATTTATTGTTATATTTAATGTTGTGGAACGTCAACAAAAAAATTAGCTCCTGTTCTCACTTACGTTACAGCAGTTTCTGTATAATGACATAAGAATACATTCCTATCAGTATAATGCATTCATATGGTCTTATACATTATACCAATGTTTCGACATCATTCCGAGTGCCAAGATCTGACTTTCCACAACTGAGGTAAGATGAATGCAGCAGAAGTAGTGTTTATAATACAACCCCAATTCCAAAAAAGTTGGGACAAAGTACAAATTGAAAATAAAAACAGAATGCAATGATGTGGAAGTTTCAAAATTCCATATTTTATTCAGAATAGAACATAGATGACATATCAAATGTTTAAACTGAGAAAATGTATCATTTAAAGAGAAAAATTAGGTGATTTTAAATTTCATGACAACAACACATCTCAAAAAAGTTGGGACAAGGCCATGTTTACCACTGTGAGACATCCCCTTTTCTCTTTACAACAGTCTGTAAACGTCTGGGGACTGAGGAGACAAGTTGCTCAAGTTTAGGGATAGGAATGTTAACCCATTCTTGTCTAATGTAGGATTCTAGTTGCTCAACTGTCTTAGGTCTTTTTTGTCGTATCTTCCGTTTTATGATGCACCAAATGTTTTCTATGGGTGAAAGATCTGGACTGCAGGCTGGCCAGTTCAGTACCCAGACCCTTCTTCTACGCAGCCATGATGCTGTAATTTAATTTAATTTATTTAGCTTTTGCCATAGGAAGATATATATATATATATATATATATGTGTACATACATCATGGCATGGGAAACCAGCTTGCGCCAATTACAGTGGCCCCATTGTAGCGAATTTGCATGTCTTTAAACTGTGGGGGAAACCGGAGCACCCGGAGGAAACCCACGCGGACACGGGGAGAACATGCAAACTCCACACAGAAAGGCCCCTGTCGGCCATGAGATTCGAACCTGGAACTTTTTTGCTGTGAGGCGACAGTGCTAACCACTACACCACCGTGCCGCCAACTGATAATTGATGCAGTATGTGGTTTGGCATTGTCATGTTGGAAAATGCAAGGTCTTCCCTGAAAGAGACGTCGTCTGGATGGGAGCATATGTTGCTCGAGAACCTGGATATACCTTTCAGCATTGATGGTGTCTTTCCAGATGTGTAAGCTGCCCATGCCACACACACTAATGCAACCCCATACCATCAGAGATGCAGGCTTCTGAACTGAGCGCTGATAACAACTTGGGTCGTCCTTCTCCTCTTTAGTCCGAATGACACGGCGTCCCTGATTTCCATAAAGAACTTCACATTTTGATTTGTCTGGCCACAGAACAGTTTTCCACTTTGCCACAGTCCATTTTAAATGAGCCTTGGCCCAGAGAAGACGTCTGCGCTTCTGGATCATGTTTAGATACGGCTTCTTCTTTGAACTATAGAGTTTTAGTTGGCAACGGCGGATGGCACGGTGAATTGTGTTCACAGATAATGTTCTCTGGAAATATTCCTGAGCCCATTTTGTGATTTCCAATACAGAAGCATACCTGTATGTGATGCAGTGCCGTCTAAGGGCCCGAAGATCACGGGCACCCGGTATGGTTTTCCGGCCTTGACCCTTACGCACAGAGATTCTTCCAGATTCTCTGAATCTTTTGATGATATTATGCACTGTAGATGATGATATGTTCAAACTCTTTGCAATTTTACACTGTCGAACTCCTTTCTGATATTGCTCCACTATTTGTCGGCGCAGAATTAGGGGGATTGGTGATCCTCTTCCCATCTTTACTTCTGAGAGCCGCTGCCACTCCAAGATGCTCTTTTTATACCCAGTCATGTTAATGACCTATTGCCAATTGACCTAATGAGTTGCAATTTGGTCCTCCAGCTGTTCCTTTTTTGTACCTTTAAATTTTCCAGCCTCTTATTGCCCCGTCCCAACTTTTTGAGATGTGTTGCTGTCATGAAATTTCAAATGAGCCAATATTTGGCATGAAATTTCAAAATGTCTCACTTTCGACATCTGATATGTTGTCTCTGTTCTATTGTGAATACAATATCAGTTTTTCAGATTTGTAAATTATTGCATTCCGCTTTTATTTACAATTTGTACTTTGTCCCAACTTTTTTGGAATCGGGGTTGTACCAAAGAAATTGATGCTGGACTTCAAAACAGGTCTCATGAAGCATTATGATTATGTATAAAGGTGAGCTTGATTTCTTTGGCACTTATCATGCACTGATGTTAACATGATCCATAATAAAGATAGATGCAAAGCGCAATGCATTCTTCTAAGCAATAGAACAGAGTATAAAGCCTTATGAATGTGTAATAACATGATGTATTCATATTTTATTTTAAACATGAGGGCGGCACGGTGGTGTAGTGGTTAGCATTGTCGCCTCACAGCAAGACGGTTCGGAGTTTGAGCCCAGCAGCCGACAGGGGCCTTTCTGTGCGGAGTTTGCATGTTCTCCCCATGGGTTTCCTCCGGGTGCTCTGGTTTCCCCCACAGTCCAAAAACATGCAGGTTAGGTTAACTGGTGACTCTAAATTGACCGTAGGTGTGAATGTGAGTGTGAATGGTTGTCTGTGTCTATGTGTCAGCCCTGTGATGACCTGGTGACTTGTCCAGGGTGTACCCCGCCTTTCACCCGTAGTCAGCTGGGATAGGCTCCAGCTTGCCTGCGACCCTGTAGAACAGGATAAGCGGCTACAGATAATGGATGGCTGTTTATAGAAAGTGTTAATAAAGCACTCGAAAATAACTTTGTGGTTGCCCATAGAGACAGAGATCCAGAAACCGTGAGGCAAAATTTCCTCTCTGTCCAGTTAACCATATGATGTTTCTTATCTTGGTTTTATTCACATCAGTCTGTCCCCACACATTACATAAATGGGGAGAATTTCTTTTTTTTTTTTTTTATTTAGTTCAGTTATCATTTGGTTTTCAGCATGAATATTCCATGAACATGGATCTGAAGCTTCTGAGCTTGGTACAAAACATGTTCTTGAGTCGGAAATGCATCTTAAAAGACAGCTTTTCCTCTTGGCAAAGTGTGTTAGATGTTTACATCATGACACAGGGGAAAGCATACATCACAGCAACGCTAGTCTTTTACACAATTAACACATGTAATAGGAGTCAAAAAAAATTTAATTACATCTTCTTGGTTTGTCTTGTTCTCACAGTTCGTTTTAAAAACGACTTGGATACAAAATGTGCTTCCTAACAAAAAGAAATAAAAACACGGTTCAGTTTTGACCTTCACATTTAACGTGATGCTCATGTTGCTGGAAAACGCTTCGTCCAAACGTGAGCTGTTAGTCATGCTGTCAATTTATCAAACACATTATTTACAGAGAAATCAGAGAGCAGTCACTGGTGGTCAGATCTTGGTTCCGGGATCCGTTTGGAGAGTTAGAAATCCTCCAGAAGCTCCATGAGCCGTTTCTGCTCACTCAGCCGGTACTCCTCGTTCTTGCCGTCGCCGATACTCTCTGCATATTCTGTAAAACGGAAGACAAATGTGATGAATTCTGTATTTTCCAAACAAAAAGGTTTTTTTTCTGTCCTCTAATATGTTCAGGGACACCAATTTGTCATGTAATTGGCCATTTTATGAGCTTCCATATAGGAGTACTGTATACTACAAAGTGATGTACAGTCTGAATAGTGCAATGCTTATTATTTATTTATTGCTCAAAATGGAATAAAAGCACTTGTAGGCAGTATATGAGGGAGTCTCATGTAGTCCATCATTTGAAATATGCACGGTTATGCTCAAGCTGTCAGAGTTTGGGTTCTTATAAGTGTGCATATGTACACACACACACACACACACACACACACACACACACATAAAAATAAGCATAGAGGAAAAAGGCTTCAGTCTGCAGTTTCATGCTGACAGGACATGTGCAGACTAAGAGCTCTGCTTTAAAAGGCCAAATAAGATTAAGAGCAGCAGCACTTAAATCTGCACCTGTAGAAATGGGTGCATGCACACACACACACACACACACACACACACCCTTCAGCACTTCACCTGCTCTGTTTCAAACCCTATTAATTCTGTGTTCTTCTTAACCCACCTCACACTCACTGACACAAACTCAGCATTATATATGTATATAAAATGTGTGTGTGAGTGTGTGAAACACACACACACACACACACGTTTCCATACATTTGATACAAATCATGCTAATTTAAAAAAAAAAAAAAAAAAAACACACACACACAACACACGATGCCATGTGCATCCTGAAAAATCAAATGCTTGAAAAATGCATTTGAAATGTACAGTCTCCTTTACTTGGATTGACATACACAGGCCACGCCTCCTTCTACACTAGTACTGATGGGTAGATAGGGCACACCTTCTCCTGTATTGGGACTGAGAAACAGAAGCCAGGCTCCTTCACTGACACTGACTGTACAGAGGCCACGCCTCCTCCTCCTTTACTGGAATTGAGTGTACGGAGGCCACACCTCCTTCAGTGGAATAGGTACCGAGGCCATGCCTCCTCCTCCTCTACTGGAATTGAGTGTACGGAGGCCACACCTCCTTCAGTGGAATAGGTACCGAGGCCATGCCTCCTCCTCCTCTACTGGAATTGAGTGTATGGAGGCCACACCTCCTTCAGTGGAATAGGTACTGAGGCCATGCCTCCTCCTCCTTTACTGGAATTGAGTGTACGGAGGCCACACCTCCTTCAGTAGTATAGGTACCGAGGCCACGCCTTCTCCTTTACTGGAATTGAGTGTACGGAGGCCACACCTCCTTCAGTGGAATAGGTACTGAGGCCATGCCTCCTCCTCCTTTACTGGAATTGAGTGTACGGAGGCCACACCTCCTTCAGTAGTATAGGTACCGAGGCCACGCCTTCTCCTTTACTGGAATTGAGTGTACAGAGGCCACACCTCCTTCAATGGGATAGGTACTGAGGCCACGCCTCCTCCTCCTTTACTGGAATTGAGTGTATGGAGGCCACACCTCCTTCAGTGGAATAGGTACCAAGGCCATGCCTCCCCCTCCTTTACTGGAATTGAGTGTACAGAGGCCACACCTCCTTCAGTGGGACAGGTACCAAGGCCATGCCTCCTCCTCCTCTACTGGAATTGAGTGTACAGAGGCCACACCTCCTTCAATGGGATAGGTACAGAGGCCACAACTCCTCTTCCTGTATTGGGACTGAGAAACAGAAGCCAGGCTCCTTCACTGACACTGACTGTACAGAGGCCATGCCTCCTCCTCCTCTTCTCCTGGAATTGAGTGTCCGGAGGCCACACCTCCTTCAGTAGTATAGGTACCGAGGCCACGCCTTCTCCTCCTTTACTGGAATTGAGTGTACAGAGACCACACCACCTTCAATGGGATAGGTACTGAGGCCACGCCTCCTCCTTTTTTTTTTTTTTAAAAGATATTTTTTGGGCTTTTTTCACCTTTATTGGATAGGACAGTGTAGAGACAGGACAGGAAATGAGCGGGAGAGAGAGACGGGGAGGGATCGGGAAATGACCTTGGGTCGGAATCGAACCCGGGTCCCCGGATTTATGGTATGGCGCCTTAGCCACGACGCCCCCCTCCTCCTCCTTTATTGAGATACAAATGCCACGTTTCCATCTCCTTCACTGTGCCAAAGGTAACGTTACACATTGGAATAGCAAATCTTTACACCCCCTACAGACCAGCAGAGACAGACAGACACCTCTCTGAAGGCATGTTATTTGACAATGCAATGGTTCAGGGAAAAATGCAGGCATAGATTATTCTCTTAGCCCCATCACAAATCGGAGTGGCAAGCCTAGCATCAAACCTGCTTTAAAAAAAAAAAAAGGAAGAACGAAAAAGACGATGAAAGCCAGGCATGCTAAGGGGCACGACACACACACGAATCAGATGCTATTTGCATACAGCATAAATAGTGGTGAGGAGGATAATCCCTGCTTGAGCTCAGAGGTGTTGCAAACTTGCACATCTCTCCCACACACACACGCGCTTGCTCTCTCTCGTGTACGCGCACAGAGACACAGAGATACTGACACAATTACACACACAGATCACGACGAGGAACAGCCAAATGTCAGTGTACGTGAACCCCTTATCAAGGGCGAGCTCACTCCATGATGCACGAAGCCTGAGTGAGGCAGCAAACCTCCTGCTGTGAATCTGCATGAAATGAGCCAAAAAGGCCTGCGACTTTTGCTTCTCCACAAGATAATTAAATTCCTAATCTCTGCAGCAACAGCGTGGCGCGATTCCTCTTTTGTCCTAGTTACACATTTGATTACACTGAGGAAGTACTATGGGACTGATGACTTGATTAACAATAAATTCGGTGTAATGTATGCAGGCTGGTGTTTAAAAAGCTCAGCCTCTGTGAGAAGCCTAACAGTTGCGAAGACAATAAATCTGAATGGAAGGCAGTGGAGAATGCTTAGAGGAAAAATATCAACATGTAGACAAGCATGTCTCTGCTGTATAGGTAACAATCACTTCCACAAAAAACGTTAAATAGGCGGACTACAATCAAACCTAGCTAATGACCTCAATGTCCTGCCCTGAAGTTGCTATAGTGACCTCTGCATCTTTACTATAGCAAAGAATATGAATAGACAAGCAAATATGACCATAGTGTAATCTTGTAATGTAAAATCCAGCCATTTTAATCAAGAAAAAGGCAGGGGGAGGAATTAATGGCATCATCCATCTGTTGGATATCACAGAGAATCACCCACAGACAAAGTTATATTCATGTAAAGTCACAAATTATTCACACAAATTATTAATTCAGAAGAGAAGCTGCACAATGAAGCTCAGACCGGAATCTAACTCTAAAAATCTGGAAGATGGAAACCGCAGTGTTTGAGCGGTGTGTGTAGAGAGGATCACAGCTCAGTGTGGCATAGTAAAGGAAAGCCAGCGCTAGTAAGACAAGGGGAAAAAAGGGGAAAGAAAGGTGTGTGTGTGTGGGGGGGAGAAAGAAATCAGCGGGTGTATTTGATGGGTCAGTGGTTGGGGCTGCACACTTGACCCACGACATGCTACTTGATGAAATCCAGCCTGAAAAAAATAAATAAATAAAAAACACAAAAATCACACAGACAGCATGCTGACCAGAGGAACACTGTGCCTGCAATCAGCACTCATCATAGAGGAACAAACAAAAAGCTTCGAAGCGAGAGAACGGAATGAGACACTGTATTACAATTTCACTGTAATTTCAAAATAATCATCTTAAACTTATTTCATGGCTTATGATCGCATCACGATAAATATTATTTAAAGAATGTAATACTCAACAAAAATATTCCTCGGTTGGAGTGACAGTGAGCCAAATTCATATCTGGCAATTATGAGACTTGCCTGCTCCGAGAAATGTATTAGAAATAAATAAGCTTAGGAAGATGGCGGACTTCTTGGGCTTAATAAAACACTTCATATGCTGTCCAAAATCCCAGCCAACATGAGAAATGTGGAATGAATCCATAAAATGCAACTGTCGACCTGTGTGTGGAACAATCGAGTGGAAGTTTTAAACAACTACTGCATGGATCCTCTGTATGGAGCTGTCAAATGGAAGCTTAAGGCCAATTTATGCTGACAACCCAGTCCTCGCAGATGGCGTCGCAGATAGCGTCGCAGATAGTGTCTGCGTAGCCCTCCCACCTTCGCAGACGCTCTGCGCGCACCTCCCAAAAATTGTGACCACCGCAGAAGCCTCGCAGACAAGAGGGCTCTGATTGGTCCACTCTACATCCGCTGTACACGCACTTCCGCTTCCCTACTTTCCCGGTTTGGTTTGTTTTCACGACCGCCATTTTTAAAAACACGAGCGAAGATGGAGCAGCACGAAGAGCGGTTGATCGAGGAAGTACGTACATCTATACGACTCCAGTTCTAGTTATTATAAGTAACCGGAGGATAAACACTCCACTAACCACACCCACCAACTATTCCTAGCGAGTTCGCGACTTAGCGCCCCCTTGCGTTGTGGCGGTGAATAACATCGCGCACGCCTATTACTCCCCGCTGAACGATAAATTACAACTGTCTGCAAAAAGCTATCTGCGAAAGCCTTGTCGCAAGAGCATGCAGAGGCCTTTAGTGCGAGACTGTGGAGTGGATGTTCACCATGGGATTTTCAAATGGAACCTTTGTATGTACCATTTCCATGGAACTGTCTGAGGGAAGCTTTTTCACTGAACCATGTGACTCGTGCAGATCCGAGGAGTTTTTTTTTTTTTTTTTTTTTTTTGGGGGGGGGGGGGGGGGGGGGGGCGTTGAAGTGTCTGATTATAATTTCATCAAAGTAAATTCTGTATTAAAATTATTAAATAAGCAAATGCTGTTACAGTCCATGAAACATAGGAAGTATAAGTATGAGAAGAAAACAGTAAATCAGAAAGCTGCGCACGTAAAGCCAATTACGTAACTTACGTTGGACTGATGGAAATCCTTGCGCGTGCAGTGAAGTGCAGCCAGCAGCAGATAATGGCGCGCAGCCAATTGGCTTTACGTGTGCAGCTTTCTGATTTACTGTTTTCTTCTCATACTTATACTTCCTATGTTTCATGGACTGTAACGGCATTTGCTTATTTAATAATTTTAATACAGAATTTACTTTGATGAAATTATAATCAGACACTCCAAGGCCCCCCCCCCCCCCCCCCCCCCAAAAAAAAAAAAAAAAAACTCATCGGATCTGCACAATTCACACAAGTCCCCCAGACAGCTGTGAAAAAGGCGGCATCCACCAAAAGGTGCGCCGTTTGCATCCATGGAATGGAACACTCATAGACCAGTCAAATGGATCATTGATACGGAACTGCGAAAAGGAGATTACGCAGTGAAGTGTCAAAAAAGGAACCTTGATAAAGAACCATTGAATAGAAATTTGGTATCTAACTGGTCAATGGAACCTTGGTGTTGATCCATCACTTGAATCTAGACATGGAACTGTCAAATAAAACCTTGGTATGGAATTACTGAATGTAATCTTGTTACAGAACCGTCAAATGGATTCATCAAATGGAACTTTGATACCAAACATTTCTATGGCACTTTTATAGATTCTCTGAATGGAACCTGAAGATACCATCCCAGAAATATCTAAACCCAGGTTCCCTTATCCCAGTGTTTTTCAAACCCGGACTGTGGGGTCTCTCACATACAGTCCACATTTTTACTTTCTACCAGCTCCTAAAACAAACACCATATACTCCATCTACAGGACAAAAAATTATGACCCATCATTAGATAATTAATGGTTATTAGTTTCCAAAATGGGTTGTACTTGGAACTGTTTCTGTTGGGGGCATACTTCTGCACAAACCCTTTAAAGAGTTGTTGGTGGTTGACAAGATATGGATAGGTCACGGACTACGGAAATACAATAAAAAAAAAAAAAAAAAAAGATTCAAAATACAGCGTGGTTACGGATTTTAATACGGATGCATCACGGATGTTAGTAATTTATGGTTTGGTCATGGATTTCATACAGATCATGCATTATGGATGGTTAATTTTACAGATGTTGCTATGAGTCTATGGAACAATAACACAGACATTACAAAGATTGTCTCCACGGTGACGTTATCTGCTGATGGTAGGTAGAAGTGTAGGACAAAGTAGAGCCAATACTCACTAATCGGCAGACGAGTCTTTCGATAAGAGATGTGGTTCATCTAATAATATAGAGAACACAACTCTGAAATGTAAGTTTTGCCAAAAAAGGGTGAAGTTTACATCCCATTGTCGTCACACTTTAAGAACATCACAGTGTTCCATTACATCAGTGATGAATCTATATCTAAACCGAATGCACATGGAAATTGCATAAAGCAAAAAAAAAAAAGTTCTGCAAGACCAAAACCTTCGATCATTAAAAAGATGGAAGAAACGATAAAAAGCAACACAGACTGAAGTGCCCATAAATTATACAAAAAGAGTCCATAGTCACAGAAAAGGCAGCGGAAATCATACACATGCCACGGAATGTCCGTCAAATCCATTACCTCAAAGAGAAAAACAAAATGGAAGAAAGGCTGAGTAAAGATGCCCTAATAAATTTGCAAGCAATTGCATATGAAGACAAAGGATCTGTTCATTTCGTTGCAACTTTTGTGGATCTTATTGTAATTTTGGGCATCGAGGACATGTTGAACGAAATAAACCAAAGTCTTCAACTTCTTAAAACAAATTAAGATGTCCAAGACAAATGTTTGGCCTGCCGAAATTCATAATTAAAAGTATCTTACCTGCATTTATGCTTACTTTAGTAATTTACTATTGCTATTTGATGGAAAATATCACATATCCGTGAATAAAAGATCTGTACTTTGGATTATATTTTTTATTTTCCATGAATCCGTATTCCGTGACTTATCTGTATTTTGTAGACTGTGACAGCTGTCCTTTGGGAAAAACCAAAAGAACCCTTAAGGGTGTATCCATTCCCTAAAGGAAAACGATGCCTGTGAGGGCTCTTAGTAATCCAGGCCAAATGGAAATTCCAGTACGAATCACTGAAAGTTACAGCACGTGTTAATCTTGAACTAGTGAAACAAACTCCATGAACCTTCAAGAATTTGACACTAAACCATATTCCTCCTTCTAGACAGTTACCTCAAACTGGTGACTTGAGTGTTTTTTTTTTTTTTTTGTCTTTGTGATCAGAAAGTTCAAATCTCAGGTCTGACAGAAAATCGGTGAACCTTCAGCATGGTTCTTGACCCTCAATTACTCGGCTAGGACCCTGGATTGCATGCCACCATGTCACTTTGGGTAAAAATTTCTGCCAAATGAATACGTACAGGGCGGCACGGTGGTGTAGTGGTTAGCGCTGTCGCCTCACAGCAAGAAGGTCCGGGTTCGAGCCCCATGGCCGGCGAGGGCCTTTCTGTGTGGAGTTTGCATGTTCTCCCCGTGTCTGCGTGGGTTTCCTCCGGGTGCTCCGGTTTCCCCCACAGTCCAAAGACATGCAGGTTAGGTTAACTGGTGACTCTAAATTGACTGTAGGTGTGAATGTGAGTGTGAATGGTTGTCTGTGTCTATGTGTCAGCCCTGTGATGACCTGGCGACTTGTCCAGGGTGTACCCCGCCTTTCGCCCATAGTCAGCTGGGATAGGCTCCAGCTTGCCTGCGACCCTGTAGAACAGGATAAAGCGGCTACAGATAATGAGATGAGATGAATACGTACATGACCAGAACGTCAAGGACGTAGGTGGTCATCTGATCTGCCATCAAAACAACCATGACTACCGAAACATCAAACAACTGAAATGTGAGAGTGTGAGAGGACCAACCTCCATGACAAACTGTTTACAACAGGAAAATCA
Source organism: Neoarius graeffei (assembly GCF_027579695.1). Classification (NCBI taxonomy): domain Eukaryota; kingdom Metazoa; phylum Chordata; class Actinopteri; order Siluriformes; family Ariidae; genus Neoarius; species Neoarius graeffei. The sequence goes on from NC_083581.1 coordinate 41,213,475, forward strand.
ACAAAAGGACTAAAATTTTGTTCCCCAAGGGAAGATTTACCCAAAACATTGATCAGAACTGAATTCGCATGATAATTGAGAGAGGAGATACAATTCTAGTCAGAAGAAAATTTAAGTTGGCCTAATTAATTTTTTTAGCAAAAAATTGACAATGACCAAGTTTTGTGCAGAAGGTCTAGCTCTTTCAAATAAAACAATCAGAACTGAAATCCATTGAGAATTGAGGGAGAGGACATGATTTAACTGAAAAACGAAATTATGAACACAGGAAAATCAAAACGACCACGTTTTGCTCCTCAAGGGAAGGAAGATCTACTCAAAAACAATCAGAATTGGAATTGGATGAGAAATGAGAGCAGAGATACAATTCTAGTGAGAGGCCTGGAAAATTTGTTAATTTGGCCCAATTACTAACTCATTAGCAAAATATTTGACAAAACAACGACCAAGTTTTGTGCGGTGTGATGAGTTCTTTCAAACAAAACAAATCAGAACAGAAGTCCATGGAGAATTGACAGGAGATAGGATTTAACTGAATTGTGGACGATGGACGCCACACCACGGCAATAGCTCACCGCCCTTATGGCCAGAGGAGCTAAAAATGCACTACAACCCCGTTTCCTTTTAGACTGATCAAATCAGAGCAAAGCCAATTGCCCTTTAATGACTTCCTTTCACTGTTAGTAGGTTTAGCTGAAGGATACCGTTGACTATAGTGCACCGCACTGCTACTCTTAACTCAACAGTGAGTGTGAAGTGCCAGCAGTGCTGCTGTTCTATGGTACCTCTGTGCTGTGTGGTCCTGGCAGTGCTCTCTGAAGGCCTGCTCAAGGCCACAGCTGCTACAAACCCACAGCAGAAAATTTCAATTTATCACAGAGGTGGCAGCAATTCCACAGCAAGCCTCCCACACACAAGCTGCTCTCCAAAAGAAAGGGAGGGGAAAAAAAAAAAAGTAATTTGCATTTATTGAAAAGGGGTTTATAAAAGTTCCTGACGGTTTTATGAAAACTGCACCTTACATAATATTGGAAGATCTGGAATGCTTAAAAGGTACCAAGAAAATGAAGCCATTTTCAAACGACATGTTCGAACGTCACATGGCTTCAAGCACTACTGGCCAATGTTAAAATGAAATGTAGGAATTCTGAGCTCAAGTCCAATGATCCATTTCTTAGTCATCTCTCATTTGTTGGCTTTTGATGACAGAAGAAATATGAAGATGCATTCTAAAGTGGCAATATTGGAGGTTACCATCTTACTATCTCATCTCATCTCATTACATTATCTCTAGCCGCTTTATCCTGTTCTACAGGGTCGCAGGCAAGCTGGAGCCTATCCCAGCTGACTACGGGCGAAAGGCGGGGTACACCCTGGACAAGTCGCCAGGTCATCACAGGGCTGACACATAGACACAGACAACCATTCACACTCACATTCACACCTACGCTCAATTTAGAGTCACCAGTTAACCTAACCTGCATGTCTTTGGACTGTGCGGGAAACCGGAGCACCCGGAGGAAACCCACGCGGACACGGGGAGAACATGCAAACTCCGCACAGAAAGGCCCTCGCCGGCCACGGGGCTCAAACCCGGACCTTCTTGCTGTGAGGCGACAGCGCTAACCACTACACCACCGTGCCGCCCCATCTTACTATCTATTCTGATGAAAGTTTAGAGCCATGATTCCCAGTTGATTTTACTGGTCAAGTCAGTAAGTTTGCTGGTACCAGATGTGTCAAAACACCACACCATCCAATACCCGGAATGGACCTCCACTTAGAAGACAACCATCTAGGTGAATCCAATTACAACACTGTTTCCAAAAAAGTTGGGACATTGGGTAAAATATAAATAACTAGATAGAACTCGACGCCAACGGCGTCGATGGGGATGCCTCTGCCCGGTAGACTACACACCTTATTAAGTTGTGATTTGGGGATGGACATTTGACCTCACAGTAATCTTGACCTGGTGAAATTACTTGTATCAGCCTTGGAGATATTGTGTTCACAAGGTTTTTGGACAGACATTTGACCTCACAGTGACCTTGACCTTAGACCTTTTGATCTCAAAATCTAATCAGTTTATCTTTGTCCCCAAATGCACAAATGGTGAAAAGTTTGGTGAAATTCCTTTCATTTGCCTTGGAGATATTGTGTTCACAAGGTTTTCGGACAGCCATTTGACCTCACAGTGACCTTGACCTTAGACCTTTTGAGCTCAAAATCTAATCAGTTCATGTCTGTCCCAAAGCGCACAAATGGTGAAAGTTTGGTGAAATTCCTTTCATTCGCCTTTGAGATATAGCGTTCACAAGGTTTCGGGAGGGACGGACAGACGCACGGACGGACGGACAACCCGAAAACATTGCACCTTATGGTGGCAGAGGCATAAAAACAGAATGCAATGATTTCCAAATAACGGAAACCCTATGTTTCGTTAAAAAAAAACAAAAAAAAAGGACAAAGACAACATATCAAAAAGTTGAAGCTGAGATATTTTTTTGTTGTTTGAAAAACGTGTCATTTTGAATCTGATGCCAGTAACACGTTTCAAAAAAAGTTGGGAAAAATCACCTTTGCTGTGTTGCATCACCTTAAAAACATTCTGTCAACCTTTGGGAACTGAGACAACGACTTGCTGTAGTTGTGAAAGTGAAATGTTGTCCCATTCTTGCCTGATATAGGATTTCAGTTGCTCAACAGTTCGGGGTCTCCTTTGTCATATTTTGCATTTCATAATGCATCAAATATTTTAAATGGGAGACCGGTCTAGACTGCAGGCAGGCCAGTTTACTGTAGCACCCGGACTCCCTCACTACAGAGCCATGCAGTTGTAACACATGCAGAATGTTGTTTGGCATCATCTTGCTGAAATAAGCACAGCCTTCCCTGAAAAAGAAGTCAAGATGGCAGCATGTTGCTCCAAAACCTGTATATATCGTCCAGCATTAATAGTGCCTTCCCAGATGTACAAGCTACCCATGCCATGTGCACTAATGCACCCCCAATACTTTTGAACTGTGCCCTGATCACAAGCCAGATGATCCCTCTTCTCTTTAGGAGAGGAACCCATGACTTCCAAAAAGAATGTCAAACTTTGATTTATCAGACCACAGGACAGTTCCACTTCACTTCACGAGCTTGAACCCAGAGATGGTGGCAGTGTTTCTGGAAATTCTTGATATATGGCTTCCCCCCCCCCTTTGCATTTTAATACCCAATTATGTTACTGACCTGTTGTCAATTAACCTAATTAGTGCAGACGTTCCAGGTCTGTTTTTTCTTAGCATTACACAACAGCTTTTCCAATCTTTTGTCGCCCTGTCCCAACTTTGACAGGTGTTGCTGGCATGAAATTCAAAATGAACCTACGTATATATTTTAAAAATTCCTCAGTTTCAACATTCGATGTGTTCTCTTTGTCCCATTTTCAATTAAATGCATCTTGAATTATGTTCTAATTCAATACTGTATATTGTGCATTTTCATGAAAGGAATGAATAAAAGTACGTACGTAAGTAAATATAGGGTTTCCATGATTTGTAAATCATCACATTCTGTTTTTATTTACAGACTTTTTTGGAAACAGGGTTGTAGAAATATCAAAGTTGCAGATCAGACAAACCTATGGTCAAAAACAGGTGGAGTCCAGCTTATGGTCTGAAATGGGTGAGACCAACGTACAGTCTAGAACAGGGTGAATCCAGCCTATGGTCCAAAAAGAGGGTCAGACCCATGGTTCAAAATGGGCTGAGACAAGCTTACGGTCCGGAAGCAGGGCTCGAAATTAACTTTTTTTCTTTGTGTCCCCCAGTGGTCCCGAATTCTGTGTTGTATTGTCCCGAATGGAAGCAATAGTGTCCCCATTTTTTTTCCTCTCTGAAATAACCAGTGGTTAATATCATATGAAGCTACTATTATATTTGTAACTATGCGATTTTGAACCCTTTATATCATTTTTACAATAAGTCACAAGACACAAGCGACACATGTCCTATACATCATCTACTTCAAAATTACAGTTATTGCATTTTCAGTTTATTAAACTTTGGCGATCTCACTGTATGAATAGATACCCGTTTATTTAAAGGGGCCAACTAGCTCATTCAGAAAATGTTTCAGCTCCCTACATCTGCAGTACACTTTAGCTGAAAATAAGACCCCTTTTATGTTCATTTCATCTACTTATACCTTGAATATCTGTTGGCACTTATAAGGCCAACTTATAATTTTCACCATTACCGTTATCCATAGCCCTATGATGACCTGGCGACTTGTCCAGGGTGTACCCCGCCTTTCGCCCGTAGTCAGCTGGGATAGGCTCCAGCTTGCCTGCGACCCTGTAGAACAGGATAAAGCAGCGACAGATAATGAGATGAGACCGTTATCCATTTTTATGAACTTTCCGTTATCCATTACCGTTATCCATTTTTATGAACTTTCCCATTTTTATGAACTTTCCGTTATCCATTTTATGAACTTTCGCTGCCGAAACGTGGGTGGAACATCAGCATAGTGGCAGGTCCGAGCCTAGTTGTGCTGCTGACTGACTAAACTTTCTGAACTAGAAAGACACCAAGAAAACTCACTTATTCTGTTGAACGGTATCTTCCGTCAATATCATCCACATCATTCCTGTTGTATTTTATAACGTGTCTAACAGTGCTCATTAAGTTCATTCAGTTGCTAGCGTTGCCTGCAGACCAGGCGATGACACTTTGGATCCTGAAGGTCCCGGAGACGTTATGTCTGGGCTTTCAGTTTCTTCCCCGCGGTCGGTCCGCTTCAACCACTTCAGCATTTTTGTTCTGGCAAGAGTCGGTGCAGCGTGTGCGGTAGCAATTCCATTCCAAGTCCATATAATGCGGACACCAGCCGAAGATTCTAGAACAGAATGCGCTGCTCTGTAGCCTACGGATGCAGGTGCATCGAAAGTGTAGCTACTATGTATTTTTCGCTGTTAACGTTTTAAAATTAAAATTGACAAATTAGGTGAATGTCTACGTATGTGTTACGGCTTTGTAAATAATATTAATGTAGAACTTTTTTTCGAGATCTGTTTTTTTCCATTGTCCCGGGATTGTCCCAGATATGATAATTTTGTGTCCCGATGACATTTTTTATGGTCCCCGGGACATCGGGACACCGTTAGTTTCGAGCGCTGTCCGGAAGAATTAAAACCAGCCTATGGTCCAAAACAGGTTCAGTCCAGCGTATGGTCCATCATGGGCTGAGAACAGAATACAGTCTAAAAAGGGCTGCGACCAGTCTTTGGTACAATATGGGCTGTAACGTAATATGTCAGAATGTGCCCAATGTCAAAATCACAACTCCTCTGTAAACACAAAATGTTTGAAAACCGTATCATGATGTTTAGGCCAGCCTTATATATAAACGAACATAAAACAACAAATGTCGCAATAAGCTGGGCGCCAGAAGGTAAAAGGAAAAAAGAGAGAGAAAAGAAAGAGGCGGGCTGGGGCTCATGGGAAGAAGTGAGGGTGGTAGTGGCCAACCGTGAAAGGTGGAGATGCTCTGTGGAGGCCCAGTGTGCTATAAAGCACGAGGAGGATTGGTAAAATCAGGTAAGGTAAGAACAACATGAGCGAAAAAAATAATAAACTGCCATCTGATTTAATGTACGCAACTGAATAAGAAAACAGCTGGTATACATTTACAAGTTTGCCTAAAATAAAAAGTGCTGGTGTACTTTTTTTTTTTAATGAATTGAACACCGTCATGCAGTTCACGTCAAAGGTGCTCATAGTTTATGCTAAGACGACTGCTCACATTCATAACACCAGGTTTCTGCCACCTCTAATCTCTCGCCCAATGGGAGCGGCACGGATGAACAAGTAAAGCTGGGGACATTTTGCTGGCCTTCTCTGCAGCCTTTTTGGTCTCAAACATACAGATGAGAGAGTGTTGTGGTCCTTTATCATTTATGACCAGCTTGACTGAGCACACTCGGTGCAAAAGCACACAATGTTTGAGGATACGTGCTTAAATAGGGGGCTTAATTACTCCGAGTGACACACTTGCCATTGTGTTTAGTGTTGCTGATTATTCATAACTATTCATGCTGAAGCGTGAGCAGCTGCGATGCTTTGATGTGAATGCAAACATGCAACATGTACCGACACTGTTCCAGGGATCAACAGTAACAAGGTGGTGATTGGATGGATCAGGAACAGTATTCCAGGCTTAAAATTGGTGAACAGTGTACAGACAAGGACTGATTGTCGCTAGCTCACCTCTCATGATGTGCCGCACCACTTTAACTGACCCCCCTCTTAGGTTCAGGATTTGATGTACTCTCTGCTGCAGCTGTTACAGTAATAATAAAAAACATGCACAGAGTTATAAGAAATACAGGGACATGGGTGGGACAGGAATTATACCAGAGTGCGCTCAGCGACTCATTCACTCTTTCATCACATGTGAATTACTGATATACCGTACAGTGGTGCTTGAAAGTTTGTGAACCCTTTAAAATTTTCTATCTTTCTGCATAAATATGACCTAAAACATCATCATCAGATTTTCACACAAGTCCTAAAAGTAGATAAAGAGAACCCAGTTAAACAAATGAGACAAAAATGTTATACTTGCTCATTTATTTACTGAGGAAAATAATCCAATCTTACATATCTGTGAGTGGCAAAAGTATGTGAACCTTTGATTTCAGTATCTGGTGTGACCCCCTTGTGCAGCAATAACTGCAACTAAACGTTTCCGGTAACTGTTGATCAGTCCTGCACACCGGCTTGGAGGAATTTTAGCCCGTTCCTCCGTACAGAACAGCTTCAACTCTGGGATGTTGGTGGGTTTCCTCACATGAACTGCTCGCTTCAGGTCCTTCCACAACATTTCGATTGGATTAAGGTCAGGACTTTGACTTGGCCATTCCAAAACATTAACTTTATTCTTCTTTAACCATTCTTTGGTAGAACGACTTGTGTGCTTAGGGTCGTTGTCTTGCTGCATGACCCAGCTTCTCTTGAGATTCAGTTCATGGACAGATGTCCTGACATTTTCCTTTAGAATTCGCTGGTATAATTCACAATTCATTGTTCCATCAATGATGGCAAGCTGTCCTGGCCCAGCTGCAGCAAAACAGGCCCAAACCATGATACTACCACCACCATGTTTCACAGATGGGATAAGGTTCTTATGCTGGAATGCAGGGTTTTCTTTTCTCCAAAAATAGCGCTATTCATTTAAACCAAAAAGTTCTATTTTGGTCTCATCCATCCACAAAACATTTTTCCAATAGCCTTCTGGCTTGTCCACATGATCTTTAGCAAACTGCAGATGAGCAGCAATGTTCTTTTTGGAGAGCAGTGGCTTTCCCCTTGCAACCCTGCCATGCACACCATTGTAGTTCAGTGTTCTCCTGATGGTGGACTCATGAACATTAGCCAATGTGAGAGAGGCCTTCAGTTGCTTAGAAGTTACCCTGGGGTCCTTTGTGACCTCGCCGACTATTACACGCCTTGCTCTTGGAGTGATCTTTGTTGGTCGACCACTCCTGGGGAGGGTAACAATGGTCTTGAATTTCCTCCATTTGTACACAATCTGTCTGACTGTGGATTGGTGGAGTCCAAACTCTTTAGAGATGGTTTTGTAACTTTTTCCAGCCTGATGAGCATCAACAACGCTTTTTCTGAGGTCCTCAGAAATCTCCTTTGTTCGTGCCATGATACACTTCCACAAACGTGTTGTGAAGATCAGACTTTGATAGATCCCTGTTCTTTAAATAAAACAGGGTGCTCACTCACACCTGATTGTCATCCCACTGACTGAAAACACCTGACTCTAATTTCACCTTCAAATTAACTGCTAATCCTTGAAGTTCACATACTTTTGCCACTCACAGATATGTAATAAATAAATGAGCAAGTATAATATTTTTGTCTCATTTGTTTAACTGGATTCTCTTTATCTACTTTTAAGACTTGTGTGAAAATCTGATGATGTTTTAGGTCATATTTATGCAGAAATATAGAAAATTCTAAAGGGTTCACAAACTTTTAAGCACCACTGTACGAGAGCTTTCTTTAAGAATATGTTTATTTATTTAATTTATGGAAGTAGTCAGCACTTTGCACAATCTAATAAGTTGATCATGTTTGCACACAGCTATGGCATTAGAGGAATAGAACACCAAGACATGCTCTGATCCCAAAATGAAATTTTTTTTTTCTGATTTGCGTCTACCTGTGGAATTCCTGCACTGCTGATCTCCACCATGATGTAACAAATCAGCTGTAGGACAAAAAGGCCAGCGTCTAAACGTCGCAGATAAAACTCATCCTCCATGGCATCATCCAGGATTTCACCTCGTCGCACCATGTCCTGCCAACACACAAACACGTGTGCACACGCGCGCACAAAAAAAAAAAAGCAAAGAGACTTAACATTCAGCAGAGTCACGACTGATCAGTGTGTAAATCTGTCAGTTTGGGACTTAAAGTTATGGAGGGACTCCATCACTCATCCACACTCCTCCACCAATAGTCATCAATCTTAAGCACTTAGTCCACGCGTCGATACCTGAGCACTGTCAATACTCTCTAAACTCAAATTCATCACCATTAGAAGGTTTGCAGGGATTTGAGGCCAAAGCAAAGCAGCTACATGCACAAAAACACTCGACCGTGTTAACCAGATGAAAGCAGCGCCGCTCTCCTGACTGACGTCCAGCTAATTTAAAATTACAAAGCTGCACTGATGGCATGTTAGAGGACATCAGCATGTCTCCATCAGTTTGGGTCTTTTTGGTGTTGTGACCGCTAGTCCCCTTTTTATGGAATCAATTTTGTGCCAAAATGTTCATAAAATACTTTTGAAATATCAAACAAAAACGACAAATCAAAATACAAAAAAAAAAAAAAAAAGGCAATTTTTTTAGACTGGCAAACAAATTATTCGTGTAATTGTGCAAAATATCAGTCTATTACTCTTCAGAAACCTTTTATTTTTGTTCCGCGTCTTTCTCAGTTTTGTTTGACGTAATTTATTTTGGTTGCGATTCCAGCTTTCTCATTTGCGCTCCCTGACTTTTTGCTTGCAGTTTTGGCAAAAACTTCACGTGTGGGTGGGCTGTCCAGGAACGCATTCCCATTGGCTAACTTGTGTTTGACTGACAGCTACGCTCAGCCATTCCCTACTCGGATTCTGGCGGACTGTTTGACGAGTGACCGATCCATTGACGGTAAACAAGGATCGAGTGGACTTCAGTGGCGACTATGATATTGAATTAATTCAACAAAGTGCAAGTATGGGACAAATGTGTTGTACGTGTTGCAGTAGTGCACATTATGCGGGTGTTTCGTGGCAAGTCAAATGTTAGCCTTAGCTCCACTACCCAATATAATAGCTGTCTTGCTAACGTTAAACACGCCTGCATAATGTGCACTACTGCAACACATACAACACATTTGTCCCGCACTTACACTTTGTTGAATTAATTCAATATCATAGTCGCCACTGAAGTCCACTCGATCCTTGTTTACCGTCAATGGATCGGTCACTCGTCAAACAGTCCGCCAGAATCTGAGTAGGGAATCGCTGAGCGTAGCTGTCAGTCAAACAAGTTAGCCAATGGGAATGCGTTCCTGGACAGCCCACCCACACGTGAAGTTTGTGCCAAAACTGCAAGCAAAAAGTCAGGGAGCGCAAACGAGAAAGCTGGAATCGCAACCAAAATAAATTGCGTCAAACAAAACTGAGAAAGACGCGGAACAAAAATAAAAGGTTTCTGAAGAGTAATAGACTGATATTTTGCACGATTACACAATAATATATTAATAATATAATAATTTGTTTGCCAGTCTAAAAAATTGACTTTTTTTTTGTATTTTGATTTGTCGTTTTTGTTTGATAGTTCAAAAGTATTGTATGAACATTTTGGCACAAAATTGATTCCATACCTTTTAGGATTCTGAGGAAATGGGAGTCAAAAAAAGGTCTTGTTAAACCACAATTGTTAAACCAAGTGGCTCTGACAGTAGTGCAGCTGTAAAGTGCAGGTTTATAGTAATGCACGTGTTCTAATACCTTATTGTTTCTATAGGGTCGAGGAGTTTCTCAGTAACATGGACAAGTCATGCAAAGTAATGGTCTTTACAGTGGTCACGCCATTTCACCTCACCATTGATTATTTTCCTCCAAAAGCTTTAAATGGAGTGTTTAATTCCTTCTGTAAACTAGAAGGGCGCACAGTAGAGTTCATACCTCCACCAAGCCACATATCAACATCAAATTACATGAATCTAGGATAATACTCAAGCTGTACACCAAATTTCATCAAAATCTGTTCACTACTTTCTGAATTACGTTAGGAACAGACAAAAACAAGATCAACTGTGAGTTACTGCTCACTTATGTATCCCCCCGCTCTTGCTTACATCAGAATGCAAGCAATCGAAGGAATAGGACACTTATTATGACTGTTGACTTCAACAAATAATTAACTCTGAAACAAGTAAAGAGCCGTGTTCTCCCCAGGGATTTCAAATAGCATCTTCGCAAACTCATTTTGAAATAGCATTTTGCTTCGTGAAATAACATCAAAATCCACCCTATAGGCTTTGTAAATACATTAAGTCGGTAAACAGGAAGTCGATGTGGGACAGACCTGAAAACGGTATACACGGTACAGAACCCCAAGCTGAAGCTTGGTACCAAATATCAAGCAGTTGTGATTTGTAGTTGCTGAGAAAATTATTACGAAAATTTTGTAAATCCACGCTATACGTTTCATAAATACATTCAGTCAGTAAACAGGAAGTCAATGTGGGACAGACCTGAAAACGATATACACAGTATAGAACCCCAAGCTGAAGTTTGGTACCAAGGGGCTATGATTTGTGGTTGCTGAGAAAAAGGGTGTTTTGGATGGACGGACAGAGGTCAACCAGTATCCCCCCCCCCCAATCCACATACATATCTGGATCCTGGACCCAACATGCATATCCAGACTTGCACCAAAATCTTATCAATTGCTCCTTGGCCCATGGCTCATCTTTAAATCAAAATCTCATCAAAATCTGTTCACTACTTTTTGAGTTATGCTGGAAAAAGACAAATGGAGGTGAAAACAACCTTCTCCAACAAATTTGGCAGAGGCAAAAACAGCTCAACTCAAAGGGAATGGAAATGGCATCCACCAACACTGACGTGAAAAAAAATAAAAGCTTTATGGATAAAATATCAATGAATCAAGAAAGCCTTCTGTATGAGTTATTGCACAACCCCGATTCCAAAAAAGTTGGGACAAAGTACAACCCCGATTCCAAAAAAGTTGGGACAAAGTACAAATTGTAAATAAAAACGGAATGCAATGATGTGGAAGTTTCAAAATTCCATATTTTATTCAGAATAGAACATAGATGACATATCAAATGTTTAAACTGAGAAAATGTATCATTTAAAGAGAAAAATTAGGTGATTTTAAATTTCATGACAACACCACATCTCAAAAAAGTTGGGACAAGGCCATGTTTACCACTGTGAGACATCCCCTTTTCTCTTTACAACAGTCTGTAAACGTCTGGGGACTGAGGAGACAAGTTGCTCAAGTTTAGGGATAGGAATGTTAACCCATTCTTGTCTAATGTAGGATTCTAGTTGCTCAACTGTCTTAGGTCTTTTTTGTCGTATCTTCTGTTTTATGATGCGCCAAATGTTTTCTATGGGTGAAAGATCTGGACTGCAGGCTGGCCAGTTCAGTACCCGGACCCTTCTTCTACGCAGTCATGATGCTGTAATTGATGCAGTATGTGGTTTGGCATTGTCATGTTGGAAAATGCAAGGTCTTCCCTGAAAGAGACGTCGTCTGGATGGGAGCATATGTTGCTCTAGAACCTGGATATACCTTTCAGCATTGATGGTGTCTTTCCAGATGTGTAAGCGGCCAAGCCACACGCACTAATGCAACCTCATACCATCAGAGATGCAGGCTTCTGAACTGAGCGCTGATAACAACTTGGGTCGTCCTTCTCCTCTTTAGTCCGAATGACACGGCGTCCCTGATTTCCATAAAGAACTTCACATTTTGATGTCTGACCACAGAACAGTTTTCCACTTTGCCACAGTCCATTTTAAATGAGCCTTGGCCCAGAGAAGACGTCTGCGCTTCTGGATCATGTTTAGATACGGCTTCTTCTTTGAACTATAGAGTTTTAGCTGGCAACGGCGGATGGCACGGTGAATTGTGTTCACAGATGATGTTCTCTGGAAATATTCCTGAGCCCATTTTGTGATTTCCAATACAGAAGCATGCCTGTATGTGATGCAGTGCCGTCTAAGGGCCCGAAGATCACGGGCACCCGGTATGGTTTTCCGGCCTTGACCCTTACGCACAGAGATTCTTCCAGATTCTCTGAATCTTTTGATGATATTATGCACTGTAGATGATGATATGTTCAAACTCTGCAATTTTACACTGTCGAACTCCTTTCTGATATTGCTCCACTATTTGTCGGCGCAGAATTAGGGGGATTGGTGATCCTCTTCCCATCTTTACTTCTGAGAGCCGCTGCCACTCCAAGATGCTCTTTTTATACCCAGTCATGTTAATGACCTATTGCCAGTTGACCTAATGAGTTGCAATTTGTTCCTCCAGCTGTTCCTTTTTTGTACCTTTAACTTTTCCAGCCTCTTATTGCCCCTGTCCCAACTTTTTCGAGATGTGCTGCTGTCATGAAATTTCAAATGAGCCAATATTTGGCATGAAATTTCAAAATGTCTCACTTTCGACATTTGATATGTTGTCTATGTTCTATTGTGAATACAATATCAGTTTCTGAGATTTGTAAATTATTGCATTCTGTTTTTATTTACAATTTGTACTTTGTCCCAACTTTTTTGGAATCGGGGTTGTACAAATTGGAAATAAAAACGGAATGCAATAATTTACAAATCTCAAAAACTGATATTGTATTCACAATAGAACATAGACAACATATCAAATGTCGAAAGTGAGACATTTTGAAATTTCATGCCAAATATTGGCTCATTTGAAATTTCATGATAGCAACACATCTCAAAAAAGTTGGGACAGGGGCAATAAGAAGCTGGAAAAGTTAAAGGTACAAAAAAGGAACAGCTGGAGGACCAACTCATTAAGTCAACTGATTATTGCAACTCATTAAGTCAACTGGCAATAGGTCATTAACATGACTGGGTATAAAGAGAGCATCTTGGAGTGGCAGCGGCTCTCAGAAGTAAAGATGGGAAGAGGATCACCAATCCCCCTAATTCTGCGCCGACAAATAGTGGAGCAATATCAGAAAGGAGTTCGACAGTGTAAAATTGCAAAGAGTTTGAACATATCATCATCTACAGTGCATAATATCATCAAAAGATTCAGAGAATCTGGAAGAATCTCTGTGCGTAAGGGTCAAGGCCGGAAAACCATACCGGGTGCCCGTGATCTTCGGGCCCTTAGACGGCACTGCATCACATACAGGCATGCTTCTGTATTGGAAATCACAAAATGGGCTCAGGAATATTTCCAGAGAACATTATCTGTGAACACAATTCACCGTGCCATCCGCCGTTGCCAGCTAAAACTCTATAGTTCAAAGAAGCCGTATCTAAACATGATCCAGAAGTGCAGACGTCTTCTCTGGGCCAAGGCTCATTTAAAATGGACTGTGGCAAAGTGGAAAACTGTTCTGTGGTCAGACGAATCAAAATTTGAAGTTCTTTATGGAAATCAGGGACGACGTGTCATTCGGACTAAAGAGGAGAAGGACGACCCAAGTTGTTATCAGCGCTCAGTTCAGAAGCCTGCATCTCTGATGGTATGGCGTTCCATTAGTGCGTGTGGCATGGGCAGCTTACACATCTGGAAAGACACCATCAATGCTGAAAGGTATATCCAGGTTCTAGAGCAACATATGCGCCCATCCAGACGACGTCTCTTTCAGGGAAGACCTTGCATTTTCCAACATGACAAGGCCAAACCACATACTGCATCAATTACAGTGTCATGGCTGCATAGAAGAAGGGTCCGGGTACTGAACTGGCCAGCCTGCAGTCCAGATCTTTCACCCATAGAAAACATTTGGCGCATCATAAAACGGAAGATACGACAAAAAAGACCTAAGACAGTTGAGCAACTAGAATCCTACATTAGACAAGAATGGGTTAACATTCCTATCCCTAAACTTGAGCAACTTGTCTCCTCAGTCCCCAGACGTTTACAGACTGTTGTAAAGAGAAAAGGGGATGTCTCACAGTGGTAACCATGGCCTTGTCCCAACTTTTTTGAGATATGTTATTGTCATGAAATTTAAAAATCACCTAAGTTTTCTCTTTAAATGGCACATTTTCTCAGTTTAAACATTTGATATATCATCTATGTTCTATTCTGAATAAAATATGCAATTTTGAAACTTCCACATCATTGCATTCCGTTTTTATTTACAATTTGCACTTTGTCCCAACTTTTTTGGAATCGGGGTTGTATATTATTGTAGACTGTTAAGAATCTCTTATGGCGTGCATGAAAAGCTTTTTTTTTTTTTACATTTGCCATCAATATTGCTTGCGTTTACTATTGTTTAGCCTCCTGTCATAGTAAATTGAAAATAATTGCCCTCTGGCCACTTGGTCACATTACATCTCTGCTGGTATGAATGTCAGGCTGCAATTTTGTTCATTTCTTTCAGCACTCGTAGCTCTGTATTAGTAAGACGTGTGGAAAAAATATCAATCACAAGCCTCTTTGCTGGTGTAGAGTAGTCCACATCATGGCCACATTTCCACTGAACTATACAGAGAGTGTTAATTGTAGTAAAGCAGACAGAGTGAAACACTCTGCTGTCTCTCCCGTTGCGCGGAGTGTTGTTTGTGTTCACCAGCATATGTGCACCTTCTTTGTGACGCTATGCTCCAGCAGCTCTCCCTCGTGTGCGCGCACACACATACACACAATATTTCCGCCTGGAAAGGTTGGTGTTTCCAGGAGGGAGGCCGATGTCAATCGCTGCAATTACAGCATGCACAAACTCCAGCTGTCGCATTCCCTTTAGACTGCCACTTCAGGAGCTTAGATGATTTTCACGACTTTGAAAGCAAGGACGTACCCATCGAGCCAAAACTGAAATCAAAGCTGTTTTTTTTTTTTTTTTTAAAAACCCTCATTCTTGGTCAGACTGAGAACATGTATCTGGACTCATTGCTTTGGTTGGGAACCAAAACTCAGTTCCACATTAGAACTGCCAGGGACCCGTTTAAAAACAAACATACAAATAAATAAATAAAATCAGTACCGCTGACCAGTTCTACGATAACACTATATTACTGCAAACAAAGACTAAATATCTGCAAGGACCTGTCTGTGTTATATAGCAGCCAGTTTTACGAATTCATTGCCATGTCATCTTGTTATATAGATATCTGTTCTATTGACCCCCCCAGGGTACTTCAAAAACTATTCAACCTCACCCAGAAAAACGCCACAGGAGAAATATTGTTCTTGTATTATTTGTCAAAATAGTCTCCTTTAACTTCAGTGCACGTGGTCCACTGATGTTCAAGCTTTGCTACCCCTTTGCATAAGGTGGTCACATCTTGAGCCTCCAGATACTCCTCAACAGCATGGCTGACTTCGTCACTCTGAAAATGGCGACCACAGCAGTGGGATTTCAGTTTGGGAAACAGATAGAAGTCTGACGGTGCCAGGTCGGGTGAGTAAGGTGCGTGGGGCAACAGTTCAAAGCGACATTTGGCTGGTCCTGCCACCTGTGCTATGTGGATGAGTGCATTGTCCTGGAGAAACAGGAAGCCAGCTCCAAGCTTTCCTCTCCTTTTTTTTCTTTGACTGCTTCTTTCAATTGAGTTTTTGTGGACAGTGATGTAAGGATTTATAGTGTACAGTTTTGCCCCAAAATAGGAGTTACGCCCTTTGTTTCTGGGTGACGCCAAGAACTTTTTGAAGTATCCGTGTGCATGCGCGTGTGTATTTACATACTCATTTTTTTTATATTCCCCCATTTGTTTAGTCGCATTTTCCCCATTTGTTATTTTATAATTTAAGGCACAATGTACTTTCAAACAGTATTTAATATTTATTCATCTTACTATATGAATAATGTTGCCATAAAATACTTTGACAATTACACTGAACTGATTAAATTAACAAGTGAATATTGGGAGAAATGACGCTTTATATTCTAAATCCTGATCGACTTTTCTTTTGTAGTGAACTCCAGCAGGCTCTTTCGCTGGAGTTCACTACAACGTTATAAAATAAATGTTATTTCACCCAACAGTGCTTATTACACTTTACAGGGATGTGATTTGGGGCTGGTGAAATTATCTGAAAATTTTAGCCGGGGGTCTGGGGGCCGCAGGCCCCCAGCTGGTCCAGGGCAGCGCCCTGGTGGGGGGATAAGGGGGGCGAAGCCCCCCGAAGCTCCTGGGTTCTGGGGTTTTCTGACTTAAAAATTGTACTAAAATGGCAAGCAAACACACAAGAAAAAACTTGTCATGATTAACAAATTCAAGCCAATTTAACGGTCAACATGCAACTCTGAGCCCCTATAGTAAATTCAATGATTCTTAACTGACAAAAAGCCAAAACATGAAATCTAAAAATGTCATTCTAAATTAAATCATCTGCATTAGAATAAATAGAAAATTGTATAAGGAAAAACAAAATTTATACTTTCAATTACTGTAGAAGTTGAACATACCAAAATGTGCCTTTTCAAACAAACATGATGCAACATAAGAATTCATCCAGCATTATTTATTAAACTCTATTGCTCCTGGTAGTCTCCCGGTTTGCTTCTTATGTATGGCAACTTCTAATATTTGATTAAGTTACTGCACACCCCGTTTAGACAGGGTAACAGGATTGACACAAAAAAATTAGTCATGCATAGACTACTTACCAAAACTGAAATTAAGTAAATATTCTCAGATTCAGTTCATTCTGCCATCCATATAAAAGGTGAGAATATGTAGATCCTTGGCAACAAATAATTTCAATAATAGCTTTTGGGAGCATTTATTTTTGTTATGTGATTAATCACGGTAACAGAACTGACAAACCTCTGGGACAGGGACAAAAATTAACAAAACATCGAAAAAGTATCTTTTCTTAATGGCATTTTCAATTTGTGACATCATATGTCCATTGTGGTTTCCACAGTCTTGTCGTTGAACATGAAAAAGTTTCAATTCCACCTTTGTCTAACATTAAGAATCATGTCTGAAAAAAAGTCTCTTTTCAGTGTAACAGCCATTTTTGCTCATTTTCGACCCTAAAATTTGCTACAAAATGCACATTTATGAACCAAAGTAGTCAAATTTTGAAATGCAAGGTAGAACTGATAATGTTTTATCATATGAGACCATAAAAAGGTTTTAGAAATCTCAAAATTTAAACAAAACACGTCCGGACAAAAAAACAAAACAAGACACGTTTTCTGTGAAATTGACTCATATACAGAACTGTACAGTGTTCACTCACTTGAGGATTTTCATATGCAAGAATAAAAATCAGTTTTTCACTAAACAACATTCACAAAAAATGTGTTTGCAATTAATTGGGATCCACCGTTTATCATTTCAACCGCGCATCAGACCCTCGGCCAATTGAAAATGTCTTTCATGCACTTTTCTCCCTCATGAGAATTTCGAAAAGTTGGCAGGTATGTATTATTTGCACTAACATTTTAATATTGAATAAACAAATCAAAATTGTGTACAATTACCTTACATCCACGCTGTGGGAAAAGTTTTGAGCGAAAATTAAAACTAACTTCGAGTGAAAAAGGTGAAATAATCTGTGATGAAGTTGGCAGAGACTCTGAGGTAAAGTGAGAGGAGGCAGGAGGGGTCAAGCATCACTGCCGCCTCACAGACTCACTTTCCCGGGTTAAACTCCCACCGCTCCCCCTCTCTCTACACCGCTCCCCCTCTCTCTACACCGCTCCCCCTCTCTCTACACCGCTCCCCCTCTCTCTACACCGCTCCCCCTCTCTCTACACCACTCCCCCTCTCTCTACACCACTCCCCCTCTCTCTACACCACTCCCCCTCTCTCTAGCTTTTGTTTTGTTTTCACTGAGTAACCATTTTGATTTGTAAACTAGAGCCGTGATTTAAACTGCTGTTTCTTCGGACGTAACTAAAACAAACTGAAATAAAAACCGCCCCTTCTTTTCTCCTCAGAAGGTTTAGCCTCCGATGCTAACCTTTTCACCACAGCTTTCATAGCGTGCGCATGCGCATCCAGGAAGCAACAGATGAAGCGAGGCCCCGTTGCCACGGCAACCTTCGTCACCCCGCGAAAACATACCCAACTGTCGCACGTGCAGTGACGCCACCACCACTCACAGGTTTATTATGGGGAAAGAAATAAGCTGGGTTGTTTTTTCTTCTTCCCCATGTTTATTTACTTTAAAAACACACACCAAACTGATGATCAGGTGCATCTTTACGCTCGATCACAGAGGCTGCCATCTTTCAACTCTTTGTTTGAAGCGAGCTTGCGTACAGCTATCTAACAAGCGCGTTCATTGGTTGTTACAGAGCGATGGGCCAATCACGTACCTCGTTTCATCTCAATGACGGAATTACTGAAAGTCGGAACGACTAGGATATGAATGCGGATTTTTGAGCGAAAAATCGGAAAAAATTTTTTTTTCAAATTTTGAGGTGAAAAAAGCGGAATTCCACGAATTCGCGGAAAAATCACATCCCTGACTTTAATAATTGCTGTTAGTTATTTTTCTACAAACATCCTGTTCTAATGTCTGAGGTTACTGCTGTTGATGTTAAATAAAGTTATGGGGGGGGGGGGATAAAAAAATAAACCACTCCCCACCCCACCCCCTCTTCAATTACAGCTCTTCAGGGTCTCATAAAAATGCTGGCCCAGGCAAAAATCACACTTTGACACCCCTGATCTCAACATTTGACTTTTTTTTAAATATATAAACCATTTTGGGATAGAAACAGGTAACCGTAAGAACTGGGACCGATAAGCAGAAACTGGATTGATAAGATTCAAATGATACCTAACCCTACTCATCACTTACGACGCATTTTTCTGCAGAAATGGTTTTTACACTTCTAGCCAGCCTCCCCCCCCCTTACATCATGAGGGGGACGGACACGTATGATAAGGGTGAGCAAAAATGTTAAAAACAATAACGTATGGGAAAGAATACATTAATAAAACCTGTGATTTATGGCTGCACTACGGTCAGAGCTGCTGCTACAGAAAGTTACTCAACAACTTCTGATCAGACTGAGGAAATTCAGCAGTGTTTAGGCGCAATAAACACACATGGTGTTATTCCAGCAATACTGTAATTTAGATAAAGTTGAGTCAAGTTCAATCAAAAAAAGTTCAAGTTCACTCAAGCTTTTAATGGGCTGCTGGGATCAAAATAGTCACAGCGTATATGAAAACCTGGGGGAGTCTGCACAAGCGTGCACACACTACAGTCTGCACACTCATTACTGGGAGAAGAAGAAGAGCAGAGTGCTCAAGTGGGGCCTGAGGGGAAACCAGGAGTCAGATTCAGTCACTTTGTGCAGGGAAAAGCAGGTGTTTAATGCCACAGCTGGGAAACATGCTGGTATTTCTCGGTTTCTCTCGAAGCCTAAAACAAATCCTTCAGCACTTTCCTTACAGATGCACGTTGTGCACAATTACATGAAACACATGAGAAAAAGATGAAGATGCCATGTAATTCCTCTTGTGGTGTGCAGGCTGCTCTAATGCAGAGGATTGTGTGTGCAGTGAGGAGAGCAAAGCAGTACGATCACTGTAGAACGCTCCGGTGCATTAAATCTCCAGAAAATCTATTTAGTACTAAACTCAGTGAATAATTGCTAAAGTCTCTATTGGAATATTGAGTTTATATAAGCAGTTTATTTTATGGTCCGAGTTGCCTGTAGATTGTAGAGTAAGAGTCATTATGTTCATATGATGGTTTTTCCCCCCCTTTTGTTCTGTTTCTTTTCTTGTCCCCCCCTTCATTCATTCACACACACAATATATAGATATAATATCTCTCTCGCTCATATATATATATATATATATATATATATATATATATATATATATATATATATATGAGTGATTCCACGCTTATGGGTACTGAAAAGGGGACATGAACTTATTTTAAAAAAATTCACCTAAAACCATTTCTTTTTTTTACCATCAGGTCACAAAACATGTAATCTTTAATGAATGATATGTTAAAAGATAACTTTAATTTTCTGAGATGTAATAAAAACATTTATATGCCAAAGTCAGAACGTAACAGAAGTGTTGTGGACACATATATTCTCAATTTTAACAATGTAGAATTACTTTTTGAAACATAGGAAGGTGATGTTTTAGCAAATATAATTAATAAACATGTGTAGTAGAATAAACATACACATTCTTTCAATAAGATTAACATGGTATATAGCTAGATTGTAATTAATTTGTAACAGACGCGAGATGGACAATCGTAACAGAAGTAATGTAACAGACATCATTTTGGAACTCATAGGCTTGACTTTGGCATATAAATATGTTTTTATTACATCTCAGAAAATTAAAGTTATCTTTTAACATATCATTCATTAAAGATTACAGGTTTTGTGACCTGATGGTAAAAAAAGAAATGGTTTTAGGTGAATAAGTTCATGTCCCCATTTCAGTACCCATAAGCGTGGAATCACTCATATATATATATATATATATATATATATATATATATATATATATATATATATATATATATATACACACATACATACACACACATACATACATACATACACACACACACACCACAATGCCTTGCAAAAGTATTCATACCTCTTGAACTTTCACATTTTTCCACCTTACAACCACGAACTTAAAAGTTTCTTATTGAGATTTTATGTGATAGACCAACACAGAGTAGCACATAATTGTGAAGTGAAACGAAAATGATAAATGGTCTTCAAAATTTTAAACAAATAAAAATCTGAAAAAATGTGGTGTGCATTAGTATTCAGCCCCCTGTCCTCTGATACCTCTAAATACAATCCAGTGCAATCAATTGCCTTCAGAAGTCATCTCATTAGTTAATAGAGTCCTACTGTGTGTAATTTACTCTCAGCATAAATACACTTGTTCTGTGAAGGCCTCAGTGGTTTGTTAGAGAACACTGAAGAACAAACAGCATCATGAAGACCAAAGAACTCACCAGACAGGTCAGGGATAAAGTTCTGGAGAAGTTTAAAGCAGGGTTAGGTTATAAAAAAAATATCCCAAGCTCTGAACATCTCAAGAAGCACTGTTCAATCCATCATTCAAAAATGGAAAAAGTATGGCACAACTGCAAACCTACCAAGACATGGCCGTCCACCTAAACTGACAGAGCGAGCAAGGAGAGCACTGGTCAGAGAAGCAGCCAAGAGGCCCATGATCACTCTGGAGGAGCTGCAGAAATCCACAGCTCAGGTGGGAGAATCTGTGCACAGGACAACTATAAGTTGTACACTCCACAAATCTGGCCTTTTTGGAAGAGTGGCAAGAAGAAAGCCATTGTTGAAAGACAGGCATAAGAAGTCCCGTTTGCAGTTTGCCAGAAGCCATGTAGGGGACACAGCAAACATGTGGAAGAAGGCGCTTTGGTCAGATGAGACTAAAGTTGAACTTTTTGGCCTAAATGCAAAGCGCTACGTGTGGCGGAAAACTAACACTGCTCATCACCCTGCACACACCATCCCCACTGTGAAACATGGTGGTGGCAGCATGGGGATGCTTTTCTTCAGCAGGGACAGAGAAGCTGGTCAGAGTTGATGGGAAGATGGATGGAGCTAAATACAGGGCAATCCTGGAAGAAAACCTGTTGGAGGCTGCAAAAGACTTGAGACTGGGAAGGAGATTCACCTTCCAGCAAGACAATGACCCTAAACATACAACCAGAGCTACAATGGAATGGTTTAGATCAAAGAATATTCATGTGTTCGAATGGCCCAGTCAAAGTCCAGACCTAAATCCCATTGAGCATCTGTGGCAAGACTTGAAAATTGCTGTTCACAGACGCTCTCCATCCAATCTGGCTGAGCTTGAGCTATTTTGCAAAGAAGAATGGGCAAAAATTTCAGTGTCTAGATGTGCAAAGCTGGTAGAGACATACCACAAAAGACTTGCAGCTGTAATTGCAGCAAAAGGTGGCTCTGCAAAGTATTGACGCAGGGGGGCTGAATTAGCCTGGGAAATCCCATGCTGCTTTGCACAATCGTTCCGATCTGAAAAGACAGCATGGAAACTATGGTCTAAAGGCTCACCTGAGTTAGGGAGCCAATCAGAGAGTGGGGAGGGGTAGAAAGACGGTGACGCGTACTACTCGACAAACGGAAGCTTGTAGTTTATTTGGGACTGTTTACGGATCACATTTAACATGGCGGCGAGCGATACGAACCAAACTTTCGATCAAGCTTTGTCTTGCACAAACGGCAGTAATCGTTCGGTGCCATTGTTTTCCTATTTTTATTTTGCCTTCTCTTTCTCCTTCCTTCTCTTCTTCGCCTTTTCATCTTCTTCGTCGCTCTAACTACGTCACCGGGTACAACTGCCATGATTGGCCATGGGCTACGTATACACCAAATGATAGACATTCTCAACGTCCAATAAACGGCCGTTGAGAATCGTAAACCACACCTCCCCTACGAGAAATTCAATAGGCGGATTCCAGACCATATTTCACTTGTGATATGGTCTGGTGTTAACCAGACTAGGGCTGAATACTAATGCACATCACATTTTTCAGATTTTTATTTGTTTAAAATTTTGAGACCATTTATCATTTTCATTTCACTTCACGATTATGTGCTACTCTGTGTTGGTCTATCACATAAAATCTCAATTAAAAAAAAAAACTTTTAAGTTCGTGGTTGCAAGGTGGAAAAATGTGAAAAAGTTCAAGGGGTATAAATACTTTTTCAAGGCACTGTGTGTGTGTAACTGTGGGATGGAGAAACGGTAGGAAGAAAAGCTAACACGATGGTAACATTCCTGAGTGATATGAAATCTGACGGACACCATCATGTCTCAATCACATATTTCTCGTCACTCTGATCAAACCTGTCAGCACGGACAAGCGCTCAGTAAGGTCAGGTCAGATAGCCGACGAGGGTGTGCATGTGTTCTTACGTGCTTTTCTCCATCGATCCTCCTATCTGCCAGCTGAACAGCATCTAGATACTTAAAATGCAGCTCCATCAGTCTGTCCACCTTTACAAAAGAAAACAACACTTTCATGCATGTGTGTATGTAAGATACTTTAATTACCTGTATTTTTTTTAAATAAGCATTAGCTCATTTAAAAATTACACAATTAAATTTTTAACCAGGTTAATACTTTACCTTATTCAATAATTAATTTACAGAATGGAACTTGCATAAGGCATCACACATGCACACACTCTTGTTGCTTCATTGTAGAAGCTTTGCCAATTTATATGGAATCAATTTTGTGCCAAAATGTTCATACAATACTTTTGAAATATCAAACAAAAACGACAAATCAAAATACAAAAAAAAAAAAAAAAAAAAAAAAGTCAATTTTTTTAGACTGGCAAACAATTATTTGTGTAATTGTGCAAAATATCAGTCTATTACTCTTCAGAAACCTTTTATTTTTGTTCTGCGTCTTTCTCAGTTTTGTTTGACGTAATTTATTTTGGTTGCGATTCCAGCTTTCTCGTTTGCGCTCCCTGACTTTTTGCTTGCAGTTTTGGCACAAACTTGACGTGTGGGTGGGCTGTCCAGGCTGTCCAGGGCTGTCCAGTGCGGGACAAATGTGTTGTACGTGTTGCAGTAGTGCACATTATGCAGGTGTTTCATGGCAAGTCAAATGTTAGCCTTAGCTCCACTACCCAATATAATAGCTGTCTTGCTAACGTTAAACACGCCTGCATAATGTGCACTACTGCAACACGTACAACACATTTGTCCCGTACTTGCACTTTGTTGAATTAATTCAATATCATAGTCGCCACTGAAGTCCACTCGATCCTTGTTTACCGTCAATGGATCGGTCACTCGTCAAACAGTCCGCCAGAATCCGAGTAGGGAATGGCCGCAACAGCCTCCGGGGGAATCGCTGAGCGTAGCTGTCAGTCAAACACAAGTTAGCCAATGGGAATGTGTTCCTGGACAGCCCACCCACACGTGAAGTTCGTGCCAAAACTGCAAGCAAAAAGTCAGGGAGCGCAAACGAGAAAGCTGGAATCGAATTATGTCAAACAAAACTGAGAAAGACGCAGAACAAAAATAAAAGGTTTCTGAAGAGCAATAGACTGATATTTTGCACGATTACACAAATAATTTGTTTGCCAGTCTAAAAAATTTTACTTTTTTTTTTGTATTTTGATTTGTCGTTTTTGTTTGATATTTCAAAAGTAGGGGGCGGCACGGTGGTGTAGTGGTTAGCGCTGTCGCCTCGCAGCAAGAAGGTCCGGGTTCGAGCCCCGTGGCCGGCGAGGGCCTTTCTGTGTGGAGTTTGCATGTTCTCCCCGTGTCCGCGTGGGTTTCCTCCGGGTGCTCCGGTTTCCCCCACAGTCCAAAGACATGCAGGTTAGGTTAACTGGTGACTCTAAATTGACCGTAGGTGTGAGTGGTTGTCTGTGTCTATGTGTCAGCCCTGTGATGACCTGGCGACTTGTCCAGGGTGTACCCCGCCTTTCGCCCGTAGTCAGCTGGGATAGGCTCCAGCTTGCCTGCGACCCTGTAGAACAGGATAAAGCGGCTACAGATAATGAGATGAGATTTCAAAAGTATTGTATGAACATTTTGGCACAAAATTGATTCCATAAATTTACATGACCTTTATAGAACATCTAAAACCTTACTTGAAGCCTCTGCTGCTGTGTCGCGTTTGTCCCATTATTGTTGCCATAGTTCTTTATTAAGAAGTCAGTACAGAGCCGATTTTAATGCTAAAACCTTGTAATTCACTTTATAATGATGAGTTTTACCATAACTGCTGAAATACTGTAAATACTCTAACAAACGGGCATTAAAATTAAGTTAATGCCACACATAGATTTTTTAAATTGTTATTCATGTACTACATAAGCAAAAATTTTTTTTAAAAACCTGTAATAATAATAGCAAACTTTATTATCCCCATGAGGGGCAACTTCTTGTACAGCCAGCAGAGAATAAAACACAATACAACAAAACATACAGCATACAATCACAATGAAAACAAGGTGCACAGATATTACAGGGAGACCGATCATGACAGACTGTTGTTTATGAGGCCAGTAGTTACAGTGACAAACTTTTAAATCTGTTCATCCTACATTTTGGTACCAAATAACGACGACCAGAAGGCAGCAGCCTATTGAGGTATTTCACCCACGTGACCAAGTCATGTGATGCTGCCATTTTGGATGGCACGGCTCGAATCAGTTTGAATGCGAGGAAGGCGACAAACGAAAAACATAAAAGAAAAAGGAGCAAGATGCAGAAAACACCTTCACTATCCAGCGACGTAGGGCATTTACAGGGCGAGCAGAGGGAGAGGTATTTGCAAAAATTGAGGTTAGCAAGCTTAGAGAACGACGTTTACCTGCTTCCACCAGGATTGTTCACTGACAGCTAAGGTTTGTTCACATTTTCATTTACTTTTGGTCCTCAGGATAAACAAAATGTTATTAAATGTCATTGAAATAACTTCTTAGTCTGTTGAGACATGGCCCGTTATAAGTTTTTCCTTTACTGTATTTACTAGTTTACTGAGCGCGCTCCGGGGCTGGCTGGCTGGCTGGCGCTAGCTAGCTAGCGCGCTCCGGGGCTGGCTGGCGCTAGCTAGCTAGCGCGCTCCGGGGCTGGCTGGCTGGCGCTAGCTAGCTAGCGCGCTCCGGGGCTGGCTGGCTGGCGCTAGCTAGCTAGCGCGCTCCGGGGCTGGCTGGCTGGCGCTAGCTAGCTAGCGCGTGCCGGGGCTGGCTGGCTGGCGCTAGCTAGCTAGCGCGCGCCGGGGCTGGCTGGCTGGCGCTAGCTAGCTAGCGCGCGCCGGGGCTGGCTGGCGCTAGCTAGCTAGCTAGCGCGCTCCGGGGCTGGCTGGCTGGCTGGCGCTAGCTAGCTAGCGCGCTCCGGGGCTGGCTGGCTGGCGCTAGCTAGCTAGCGCGCTCCGGGGCTGGCTGGCTGGCTGGCGCTAGCTAGCTAGCGCGCTCCGGGGCTGGCTGGCTGGCTGGCGCTAGCTAGCTAGCGCGCTCCGGGGCTGGCTGGCTGGCTGGCGCTAGCTAGCTAGCGCGCTCCGGGGCTGGCTGGCTGGCTGGCGCTAGCTAGCTAGCTAGCGCGCTCCGGGGCTGGCTGGCTCAGTAAACTAGTAAATACAGTAAAGGAAAAACTTGAGACTGAAAGGTTTTAACAGTCATCCAAATGACTGAACGTAAACGTTGCTACAGTAACATACTAGGTACTATGATGTTGACATTAGCTAGCTTGCCGTTCAAAATGGTGGACACCGGGGCGTCACGTGACCCTGTGACGTCAGGTGAAAAACCTCAATATTCAGAGAACAGCGGGTGACTGGGGTCAGCCAGGATAGCTTCTGCTTTCCTGGTGGCTCTAACTCTGTGCAAGACAGAGAGCTCCTCAAAGTTGAGCTGTTCTATCAAATCCCTAAATCTTTGTATTAAAGTTGTATTTAAACTTCCTTCAAGTTTAATCAAAAATACAAGGTTAATTAAAAAGAGTCAGTCATTTACCTTCTCACAGTCGTTCTCGGTGAACTTGCTGAGCAGACGGCTCCTCTGCTGCCCCTTCAGGTTCCTCAACATGGATGCCATGATGGAGCACACATGCTCTGGGGGAAGGAGAGGAAGTAACCACAACACTAAGTTTTACAGGTGTTTAAATGACTGCAATTCCAGAATAAACATTAATGGAACTTTAAAACTGGGGCGGCACGGTGGTGTAGTGGTTAGCACTGTCGCCTCACAGCAAGAAGGTTCTGGATTCGAGCCCAGTGACTGACGACGGCCTTTCTGTGTGGAGTTTGCATGTTCTCCCCGTGTCCGCGTGGGTTTCCTCCGGGTGCTCCGGTTTCCCCCATAGTCCAAAGACATGCAGGTTAGGTTAACTGGTGACTCTAAATTGAGCGTAGGTGTGAATGTGAGTGTGAATGGTTGTCTGTGTCTATGTGTCAGCCCTGTGATGACCTGGCGACTTGTCCAGGGTGTACCCCGCCTTTCGCCCGTAGTCAGCTGGGATAGGCTCCAGCTTGCCCGCGACCCTGCACAGGATAAGCGGTTACGGATAATGGATGGACGGAACTTTAAAACAAAAAACTCTCAAGAACTGAAAAGTCTGAAAATGTGTTTCTTTCATTTGCCCCTTTTTCTATCAGTTTAAAACCCACTACTTCAGTCCTTCGACACTAATGTGAAAGAGTGAAGGCTAAATCACGTTTCCTCCAACGCACATTAAGCCAAGTCTTTGCTTATTATAGGGTTGATAACACAGAACACCTCAAAGTCAATACCAGGTGTAATTCATTAAGACACTAAACAATTACCACGGTATGTTCAGGGCGCGAGGAGTTTTAAGACTAAAGGATATGCAGATAAGAGGCAAACGGTGTGAATCGGTCTTCATTAGCATGTGTGAGTGGCGAGAGTCGAGATTCTCAAAGTCTAATGAGGCTCCAGTCTGAACCGATTAAACATATGACTTGGGTTCGTTAACTTCTAATGCACATTCCATACAGCTAAACACTATCAAATTTTACACAGCTTCAACTTAACATCAGCAGGTTCTGCACACTTGTTCCACTGAAATTGGTAAACATTAGCTATAACGGAACTCAACTCAGTAGCTCATTAACAAGCCATCATAAAGTCAAAATTGATGCGTTGGAGTAGTCAACGCTAAACCAGGAAACGAAACACTAAAATAAACGCTAGAAAGAGATACAGAATTACGTTGGCGAAATGAAGAGCACTAATTAGCACAAATCGATCCTAAAGCATGTGTATCGAGCTCGATAGTTCATTTAGTTGGAGCGTACAAGCAGAGAAAACGCACAACAGTACACAGCTTGGTGACTGTCACCTCCTTACATCATTTACATACTTAACATATCGATTAGGCAGCCTAATCTCAGCAGGAAGCAAAGGGGGTGGTGAGAATTACCAAGCAGGAACAGGAAGTGCTTGTTCAGCAATCTGATTTCCTCTTAGGCCAAGCACAGGAATGAAAAAGAGGAATGGAGGAGGTACGGATGGCACCAGAAAACATATACGCTACATAATAAGGTGGTAGAAAGTGTATCTATGTGCGTATGTGTCATTATAAAAGAGAAAGCTGGAGATTTTGTGTAAAAGGGAAAGGAGGTAGGTCTTGTTTCCTGAACTCTACTCAGGTAAAAAAAGAAATAGGAGGGGAAAAAAAAAAAGAGTGAAAGATGTAGCAAGAATGAGGAGGAAAAAAGGAACATCCTCTTTGAGCTCCAGGTCACCGTGGCAACAGGCAGGGAGGCCATTAGCTGAAATGATGTCAGAGAGAGCAGGTTAAACAGGAAAAAAAAAAAAGAAACAAAGAAAGTGACCTTAATACAGAAATACAGATAAAGGATGGTGCAAGAGTGCCGTGTTAATATAAAAGTGTTGTTAAGCAGCAAGCCTCACACTTCCTTCTGTTCCCACCATCTCTGGCACTGCTCACTCGTTTATATTCCTTCCAAATATTTTAAGTTCGTTTCTTAGACAAGTATATTTTTTAAGTTTGTTACCTTGTTAACAGTTTCGGCGAGAATCTCCCGCCTTCTTCAGAAACAGTCACCAGATGTCGAGTGGTGACGTGCCTTATCAGCTGATGTTGCGTGCAGGAGGCGTGAACGTCCCGCCCAATTTGACAGGTAGTCCACGCCTCCTGCTGTCAGGTCGCTCCTCCAGGATGGCGCTCCAGGTGTGCGACAGTGCATACGCTCCCTCGTCCCGGTTCATCGTCCTCTGCGCCCGCTTGCGTATTTCCACTGCCTCTAAAATCCAACGCTGGAATCTATTTTCTTCAGCGCGAATGACTCTGGCCTCTTCCCAATTCATTATGTGATTTTGCCGTTTGCCAAAGAGGTACGCTACCTGGAAAAGCTAGGAAAAAAATTGGCGCGACAAAGAAACCATCTCCGCTTCAATCTCCGCTGCCGAGACGAAGGCGTCATTCCAGCAAGCCTCTACATAAAAAATCCGATACCAACAAGAAACGCGGAAAGGACCATCGAAAGAGCGCGAATGACTCTGGTAAGAGAAAGAATCAGATGCACGACTAACAAAATCAACAATTTAAACACAGAAATAGCACAAAGAAAACAAGAATTCAAACGCCGGTTCAAATTCAGCAGTGACATGGAAAAAAATATGGAAGAACATCTGAATGCAATACAAGAACAAGAGTTTTCAAAAACAAAAACACGCCATATTAAAAAACTGAACAGACTTATCAATAAGAAACAAAATAAATGCAAGGACAAGCAAACAAACGAAAACTGGATTTGCAACCTGTCTAAACACACACTAACAACAGCAGAACGCACTATACTCTCACGGGGACTAAACTATGCCATCACACCAAATAAAATCCCGCATGAAGAATTCGTATTAGCCACGGAACTAGCGTGCAATATGATACAGGACCAAGGACAGAAGGCCGCATTAAGGAATGAAATAGCAGGCATCCTCACCTCAGCTAAACCGCCACCCAGAAACATAACCAAACAGGAAATGGAAGCCATCAGAACACTCACAAAGAACAAGAAAATAACAATATTACCGGCTGATAAAGGGAGGACCACGGTTATCATGGACACTAATCAATATGCAAAACAAATGAATGAAATGCTCACGGACCCAAACACATATGAAGTATTAAAAAAAGACCCGACGGAGGAAAAGAAAAGAAGACTAAAGCTATTACTCAAACCGTTACTGGATGACAACAAAATCGATAAACAAACATACAACCACCTCATCCCCACAGCAAACATCACCCCCCGGATCTACGGCACACCGAAAATTCATAAACCCGGAGCACCACTAAGACCCATAGTAGACAGTATAGGATCAGTTACTTACAACCTTTCCAAGATGTTGGCAGACATAATCAAACCACTCCTCGGACTCACGGAATACCACTGCAAAAACTCAAAACAACTGGCAAAAGAATTAAAGGAAATCAAGATAAAAAAGGATGAAATGTTTGTATCGCATGACGTCATATCCCTCTTTACAAAAACACCGGTCACAAACACTCTCAACATAGTAGAAAACCGGATAAAAGCAGACAGAACCCTGAAAAAACGCACAAAACTTACAGTACAGGACATAACAAAACGATTACATTTCATTTCCACTTCCACATTTTTCCAATTTAGAGGCATAATCTATAGACAAAAAGAGGGATTTGCAATGGGGGACCCGCTATCTGCCACTCTATGTAACTTTTTTATGGAGGATCTGGAAACCCGAGCCATAGAAACAGCACCGGATGACTGCAAACCTATCTTCTGGAAAAGATACGTTGATGACATTCTTGAAATAACCAAAACAGGCCACACACAACAACTCACGGATCATTTAAACTCCATAGACAAGACAGGCAACATCAAATTCACACACGAAGAGGAAACGGACAAGACAATAGCTTTTTTGGACTTAAAAATACACCACACAGAAGAAGGGAACATTAGAATTACAACATACAGAAAACCTACACACACCGACCAATATCTTCTCTGGACATCAGAACATCCCATCGCACACAAAATGTCGGTAATCAGAACACTATACGACCGAGCACAGACCATTACGGAGGAGAAAGACAGACAGGAGGAGGAACAACACATCCAACAGGCATTAAAAAACTGCCAATATCCACCGTGGGCAATTCGGAAAGGGAAATTACAGACACAAATAAAAGAAAATAAACAAACAAGAAAAAACACCGAAAAAACAAACCGAGGCTTTGTCACACTACCATACATAAAAGGAGTCACAGAACGCATCCAACGATCCATGAGGAAATACCACATCAACACCCCGGTCAAACCATACAAGAACCTCCGACAGCTGCTAGTTCACCCCAAAGACAAAATACAACTGGACAATAAATGCAACGTCATCTATGAAATCCCTTGCCGTTCATGTAATAAAGTCTATATTGGTGAAACGGGCAGATGCTTCCATACTCGAAGGAAAGAACACCAATTAGAATGTGAAAAAGAAACAACAAGAAGACTCACAAGATCCGAAAAAGAAAAAGCACACCAAGAAAACCTAAAATCAGCCATTTCAGACCACTGCAAACGGCAAAATCACATAATGAATTGGGAAGAGGCCAGAGTCATTCGCGCTGAAGAAAATAGATTCCAGCGTTGGATTTTAGAGGCAGTGGAAATACGCAAGCGGGCGCAGAGGACGATGAACCGGGACGAGGGAGCGTATGCACTGTCGCACACCTGGAGCGCCATCCTGGAGGAGCGACCTGACAGCAGGAGGCGTGGACTACCTGTCAAATTGGGCGGGACGTTCACGCCTCCTGCACGCAACATCAGCTGATAAGGCACGTCACCACTCGACATCTGGTGACTGTTTCTGAAGAAGGCGGGAGATTCTCGCCGAAACTGTTAACAAGGTAACAAACTTAAAAAATATACTTGTCTAAGAAACGAACTTAAAATATTTGTAATAGTTAGACATAATGAACATCCACTACGTATATTCCTTCCAGTTATTTTTATCCTAATTTCTGCTTGTTACAGAGCCTGTACCAATGAGAGCAACTGCAAGGTCAAACACGCTATAAGTGGAAGCCTGCTTGGCTAATAAAACCAATTCTGATTGGCGACACACTTCATGATGGACTGCTATTCTGTGGAAATGGAAATTCTGATGAACGATCTATCGCATGACAGTAAATTGTGATACAAATTTATGATTCAAACCATTGGGGGGGGGGTAAATCTGCGTTATTAGGCTGCATAAATCTTACTTTCTCCTAGCTGTAACTGCATTGTTTAAACTAATGTAAAATGCACATGACTTCACCCTGGGCAGAAGTAACACCGCTCTAATGCCATGAAAACACACAAAAACAGCTCTAAAATGAGAAAAAGAGCTGTTGTGTGATTGACAGTTAGAGCTGTGCAATATATCGTATTTTTATCACGATATCGATATTGGTGTCAAACGATATCAAAATTC
Organism: Neoarius graeffei; assembly: GCF_027579695.1. Classification (NCBI taxonomy): domain Eukaryota; kingdom Metazoa; phylum Chordata; class Actinopteri; order Siluriformes; family Ariidae; genus Neoarius; species Neoarius graeffei. The sequence goes on from NC_083581.1 coordinate 41,245,715, forward strand.
ATAATATCGATATGAAACGATTTTTTGTCATTTGTCAAAAGGGACGTGCACAATATTTCTACAATGGCAATAAAACAACAATAACATTGACGTGACAGTAAGGTAAAACGAACCCTTCTGTCCCCTAAGGCACACCGTAGCCTTGCATACGTCATCCATTCTACTCCCGCGATATCTCCGCAACAGTAAAAAATCAGTTCTTCTGTTTTCATACGTGTCGGGTGATTTGATATATTGATTTCTTAATATGTTGTTTGATTTGCTTGCTAATAGTTATAATAATACAATTAACATATATTTACGTCATATTTTTGGATGTGGGACTGGGTAATGTAAAAATGGCATCTACGGAAGAAAACAAGCACAATATTAGCACATATCCAGCTTGCTAGCTGTGTTAGATGTGTTAAACCGTGTGGATTTAAGTGGAATAATTGCGAGTCGTCCTGTGGTCAAGGCAGCGTTTTAAGGTAAGGCAATTTGGTTATTAATGTTGCCCGCCGCGGCATGTTTACTTGGGTTCATTTGATTTTGACTTGTGCATCTGCAGCTAGCATCATGCTTTGAAGTAGGTTCTGCTAAGGACGGGTTTATTGCGCGATGTAGACGGACTCAGATGTAATTACATTGTTTTTAAAATTCCGTGCGCTTAAAACGGTGTCCCCCTGCTAATCATGTAGCCCTAATCATGTGTTGCTTTTACTTTTCTTAATGGTGAGTGAAATATCTCTGCAAATGGTATTTCAATGCTGACATGCCAAAAAGATAGCGGAGTCCACATTTGGAAGATGAAGGAAGAGAAGCCTATTTTCATGTATGTTAATTCTTAAGGACTTGTCTCTATATTGTGCGTGTTTAATGTTGGTGTCTTAACAACACACAAGCTTACGTTGTAGTGTGTGTGTGTGTGTGTGTGTGTGTGTGTGAGAGAGAGATTTTATCCTTGGCTGGCTACGAGCCAGTGTGGACGTTACGCAGTAATCACTGGTAATAGCAGCACTGGCTCCAAACTCTGTGATCGGAAATGTTGAGTGAGGAGAACGTGAGCCTTGTGCAGGCTATAGGACCTGTGCAAAGTACGCGCTTGCACAGTAAATAGTTTAAGTAAAAGGCGTTTCAGGGTACAACGGGAAGGGTTGACAGGTAGCCTATGAGGCCTGTACTATAAAAATGTGGCCCGGTGCCTCAGGTGTTGATGATCAGGGCTTTAAAAAAAAGGTGTATAAATATCGTTTTAAAAATCGCGATATCGATATTTACTGAAAAAATCGTGATATTGATTTTTTCCAATATCGAGCAGCCCTATTGACAGTACAAATAGATTTCACAAGAAAATCAGAGCGCTCTTTTTACAGACTGCTGAGAGCTAAAGAAAAGCAGTTGGAGGTACTACAAATGTTAAAGGAATAATCCGGAGTGATATGCTTTCTAGGTCTATTTTCGCATTATTGGGAGTGCATACGTTGAGGTTGCTACCACAATCACGTCAATCGGATGTGTTTTGAGACAGTTCGTTTTTTGTGATTTCAACCGGAAAGCGCTAACACGGCAGTGCGCGGGGCATGTCTTTTTGCCGATACAAAACGCTAGTTTTAAAACCACTGCAAAGCTCAAAACATGACAGTTCTGTGGAAGTGAGTAGAGGGTTCCTACAAACAAAACGAAGTGTCCCTAGCTCTGCAAGTGCACAGACAGTGTGTGTAGAAGAGTAAATACAAAGCCAGTACCTTACCTGAAGTTGTTCTCCAGACGCCAAGTTTCCCCTGAAGATGGCGTCTGGAGAAGAATAACTTCAGGTAAGATACTGGCTTTGTATTTACTCTTCTACACACACTGTCCATGCACTTGCAGAGCTAGGGACACTTCGTTTTGTTTGTAGGAACCCTCTACTCACTTCCACAGAACTGTCATGTTTTGAGCTTTGCAGTGGTTTTAAAACTAGCGTTTTATATCGGCAAAAAAGACATGCCCCGCGCACTGCCGTGTTAGCGCTTTCCGGTTGAAATCACAAAAAACGAACTGTCTCAAAACACATCCAAATGACGTGATTGTGGTAGCAACCTCAACGTATGCACTCCCAATAATGCGAAAATAGACCTAGAAAGCTCATCACTCCGGGTTATTCCTTTAATAAATGTTTAAGAAAAGTCCTATTAACTTTTAATAGGCCATTATATTTTACTCCTACCTTTATAAATGTATGTAAATTATTGTTGATTAAGAAATTAAAACTTAAGTTTTTTTTTTTTTTATTTAACAAAAGGAATATTTAAGTTGATCGAGAATAGGAAAATAAATGGTGCATTTTGTTGGTAGTGAATATCATGGGAAAATTGAATCATGAACCCAATATTGTGACTCGAGTGAATTGTTACATGCCCAACAAATCATATTACTGACCATCAGGTAGTTTTCAGCCTTCTAGCTGGAACCAATGGGATTCTTTTGACCCTCATGCATAAACATGATTTTTTTTTTTCTTCCAATCTTGTGCCACAAAGCAACATGATCCGTTCCATCCTTGGGTCAAAAACCAGTTAGTTCCTTGCACTAAGAAACCAGAATGAAACAAAACTGCACTCTTTTCAAAATTGGGTCCAAAACCAACCAGGACTTTTCCACCCTAGTTCCTTAAACAAATAATAATCCTTTCCATTTTAGGTTTGGAAATAATCATGCCATTTCTTTCAATCCTGGTTTCCAAAACTAAACAAATCTACAAGTCTAGAACCAATCAAATCCTTTCCACCCTGGTTCCAAGATCCAATACGATCATTTCCAATCCTAGGCCAGAACTATGCCATTCTGGTAACTGGAACCAATCTCTGGCTCTACACACTAGATCCTTTTCATAAACTTTTTATCCTTTCCTATCCAGGTGCAACTTCCACCTGGAGTCCTGGCACCAATCAGATCCTATCACCTGTTGGGTTCTGAATCAATCAGTTCCTTTCCACCCTTGGACTTGGAAACCAAGCAGATCTGGTTTTCTAACTTCTATCCATACACTATTGTGATGCCCAAGCCACTTTCAGACCAACACCATTATAGCAGTAAGGATGGGAACTGATGAGATTTTATTGATGCCAAATGTCATTCTCGATTCTGCGCATCAGTCTAGGGGTGTTCACACGGCAACTTTTACTCCGGTGTAGCACCGGGGCTGCCCCGGTAGAGCGTTCACACGGTACAAAGTTATACCGGTGTAGCCCCTGAAAGCTGCTTAAACCGGTGCAAATCTAACCCTGCTCGGGAGGTGGCTTAAGAAATTTACTCCGGAGTAAATGCTAGTTTGCGAGGCAGCACCGATATAAAATGGGACGTCTGAATGCTACAGGGGTAGACTCGCTACGCGTGAGGAGAGTTGATTACATACGGGCATTGCATAATTTGCATCCTGGTATTTTGCGCTTCCAAAATGACGAATATCAACAACAGAAATCCAGTGTTGCCAGATTGGGCGGTTTTAAGTGCATTTTGGCGGATTTGAAAATATTTTGGGCTGGAAACCGTCAGCAGTATCTGGCAACACTGGTGTCTTCATCCACGTTGTCTTCCTGGCGCTTGGTGATGCCATGACAACCGGGAAAAGGAAGTACGTTTTCACACATGCGCATATTTCATTTCCGCATTATTACTATCGTATAGCACGGTCGCAAAAACTGCCGTGTGAACGCAAGTGGGGCTGCACCGGTGCTAACACGCTTCTCTCTAGTAAGCAGGTTTGTGACGTGTGAACGCTCCATAAAATTTACACCGGTGCAAGATATATCGCAACAAAATACATCGGTGCAGCATTGATGCAAATATGTGCCGTGTGAACACCCCTTCTGATTCTTTATCGATTCCCTTATCAATTCCTGACCAAAATTCTGTGGGGTTTGGTTTGTTTGGTTTTTTTTTCGGGGTGGGGGTAGATTTTCAGCGTTAACGCAGTTGTTTTATTAGCACAGTGTAGGATGTCAACCTAATAACATTTGAACATGTTAAAATAGGCATGAAAGGGTTTTGCTGGCTGCAAACTGATGGGCGAGTTGAGCAGCTGGCTGTAGCCTCAGAGCTATCTGTAGCAACAGTTAGTCTGTCCTCATCTAAAATGGATGAAATGAGAAAATACTTGTACAGTGTTCACTTTTCATTTAGGTTTTCTTAGTCTAAGAAAGGGGGGGGAAATCTACTGAGCATGCCTGCATGGCAGTAATATTATTAACAACAACACAGGATATCTACCCTCGGTGACGGATGTGCTGCTCAGTTGGGAAGCAGTGGCACTCGTGTAGCATCAATACATGGCATTCCTGGAATTTTAGCCCATGTTGCATCAAACGTTGTTGTAACATATTGCTGATGTTTCCAACCTTACTCAGAGCCAGAGTGGGACTGATTTTCACCCTGGTAATGTCATTGGAACAGCCTACACATTCACTTGGGATGTCCACAATGACAAATCCACAGTTTCAACTCTTTTGACTATTTATTTTTCCAAAGATATTGCACAGGTGCCAACTACAACACAAATTAAAATACATGCAAAAATAAAAATAAATAGGCCTAAAACAACCCCAGATAGCAAGCTGACATTGAATAGATATTGATTTTCCATCTGAATCATCAGAATGGTCGACATTGAAATCTTGATGCAAAATAGATGTTGAATCACCATTGTTAAACCGATGTAACCCGACCTAAAATAAAGTTGACAGCAGTGATATTGAAACAACATTGATTCATAGTCGTCCTTATTATGATTGATGTATCATTGATATTTGGTTTACCGGGTGATAACAGTCATGTTGAAAAGTCATTGATTTTGTGTTGACCGGGAAATCACGTATGGTCGAAAAGCCATCGATATATAGTTGACCGGGAAAGATGATTAAAAAGTCATCGATCATTGTTGAACAGGACAGGGGATAGCGTGAGACAAAGACCGGCAGCGGCGCACAGGCACCCGTTCTCGGATCCGGGATCGATTACAGGTAAGCAGCACTTTCAGCATTTAATCCTTACACATAGTTCAATGTATAGTTCACGCGATACATAGACTGCCACAGCGTGCTGTCACGGCCGATTTCCTCCGATCAACTCCGATCAGCAACGCAAGCTGTCAAGTAGGCTAGCCTGCTAGCAAGCTTGATAAACTACAGGTTCTAGTTAGCTCAATGACTTCACTGGTGTCATAGCCCATGTTTACATTAGACCGTATCAGTGGATCATCAGATTAACGTTTTTAACACGATTAGTGTGCACACAGCAACACCAATACACGATTTGCGTGCACATAGCAACGCCTATACACAGATACGCTCGGCTCCGCAGGCATCCTGCGCTCCAAATCACGCCGCCCTGAACAGCGAGTGCCCTCTGGAGGGTGCGCACTCCGGCCCTGCGTAGCTCACACAGCGCGCGAGTGAAGTGCACAAACCACGATTCGGGACTGAGCCGCTGTGTGTGTGATCCCAGCGCATATCACTTACTACAGCCTATTATTAGCAGCAGTAGTACAATGTGTAACTGAAAACTATGTTTTGTGTGTGTTTCAGATGCCCTCACTCAACAGCCTGGCATGAATGATCTGGTCTTCACCCAGGCTGTGCAGAAATGGCTACGATATGCGCCAGACAGAACTGGAGGTGTCGCTCGCGCCGAAAGACATGAAAATTAAATGAACTTAAAATAAAAATCTTGTTTTCTTTAAAAAAAAAAAAGGCATGTGTTTCATATTTACTATTTTAGGCAATTAAAATGGAGATCCTGGCTGTAGATAAAGCAGGATATACGAGCCAGATATTTCTGGTAGGCTATCAATTGAAATAACATTGAAAGCGCATTGATTTTTAGTTATGTCGAAATTTCAATGTTGTTTCAATATCGACGCGAATTGAAATACAATTGAAGTTACGTGTGTCCATAGTTAATAAATCAACATCGTTTCAATGTTAGCGGAGGGTGCAAACTGATGTTAAATCAACATCGAAATCTGACGCTGATTCAATGGTTTAATGTCGACAATGCAATGTTGATTCTACATCGTTTCAATGTCAGCTTGCTATCTGGGACTAGAACTGTGAGTAAACCCACTACAGAATAGCCCTTGCTTATGAGCCGGTCATCATATATTGCCATATGTAAGGGAACAAGTTGAATCATCTCCCCTTTGAAACAAACATCAGACTGGGATTATTTTCCTTCATGCACATCTTCAGGTGGTATACCACAACTGTGTAAAGTTATCAAAATCCATCAAACCGTTTAAGGGGAGTTGCGCTTACAAGACACATGGACGGACAGACAGACAGGGTGATTCCTATATCCCCCCCCCCCCCCCCCAAACTTTGTTTGCGGGGGGTATAAATATAAATGGCTATAGCGAATTTCAAATGAAGACATTATCAAAATTATATTTTGACCATTCTGACTTTAATTTTTATGCAAGCTTTATGCACTCTTAAGGCCTTTACGCACCAGATATGACAAAATTGTGAGGTGAAAAATTCGTGCAAAATTTCCACACACCAAGACTGATACAAATTTAATATTCCACATTATTTCTCATACTTGTTTCATTCCTCGACTGTCAGTAGTGTCTGGAGTCATTTAGTAGTGATGAAAACAATTATACAGACATGTCCTCAAGAAAGAGAAAAGGTTGTGGGTACACCAAACAAGTCTAAGTTTGGTGCATTCACTTGTGTCTTTGTATATGCGGCTCAGAGCTCAGCTGTCTGCATCCTACACTGCAACAAGTAGTTCTAAGATTAACATTTTATTTCATTTATTGCATTGGCAACTCAAGGCCCACCGGGCATTCTCCTGATTAGCCGTTCCGGCACTGCCCTTACTTGAAACGATCATTATACAGACACGGCAAGTAGCACTGCCGTCATCTTTCTTCAAGCCATGAAGCCACACTTTGGACCACATCCTCTCCAGCATCACTGCTTATACTTGCAAGTTATGTGCATCTGTAATCGATAGCCTTGGAGCCATACAATTCCAATGGGCCAGACAATTTGGAACCGGTTCTCAACTGGAATCCGTTCTCGATTCCCATCCTTACATAGCAAACCTTTTCAAAACATATCACCATACACTATTTTGGGAAGATGGTAGATCCAATTCCTGGTGATGCCACAGAAATACAAGTCTGGGCATAAATGATCCTGCTTATCTGTGAAGATACTCAGTCATCCAGGTACATAGTAATCTGTGGTTGGTAGAAGAGAGCAACTGGACTTGCTTGAAAAGTCTTGAAGACGTTTCGCCTCTCGTCCGAAAGGCATCCTCAGTTCTGTCTGTCTAATAGGGAGTATCAAGTATTTATCCTCTCATGGATCATCGTAGAATCAGAATGCTGATGGCTGCATTATAGGTGGCTGATAGAGGTCATAGACACCCACCTCTGTTCAGTGATGGTCGTTCCAGGTTGACAAAAATGAACGATCCTCTCTGGCTAAGATGTCTGCCAGTTTTCAAGACTTTTCAAGCAAGTCCAGTTGCTCTCTTCTACCAACCACAGATTACTATGTACCTGGATGACTGAGTATCTTCACAGATATGTTTCTACGCACTTTGGGATGAGTTCCCTTCGACTAGTGCGGGAGTATGAGAGGACTTCCAGAAAACTGGCAGACATCTTAGCCAGAGAGGATCGTTCATTTTTGTCAACCTGGAACGACCATCACTGAACAGAGGTGGGTGTCTATGACATCTATCAGCCACCTACAATGCAGCCATCAGCATTCTGATTCGGATTCTATGATGATCCATGAGAGGATAAATACTTGATGCTCCCTATTAGACAGACAGAACTGAGGATGCCTTTCGGACGAGAGGCGAAACGTCAAGACTTTTCAAGCAAGTCCAGTTGCTCTCTTCTACCAACCACAGATTAACTGATCCTGCTGTTTGGACTGAAGAACTGCCTTCCTCTTTCTGCTGTCCATCAGTATTAAAAAGTCAGAGTGGACATTCTTGCCCAGTATACAGAGGAGGGAGGCTAGATCCTTTCCAACTAGAACCAACTAGATCTCTTCCATCCTGCTAATGGGAGCCATCAGAGCCTTTCTATCCAACATAACTGAGGTGATTCTTTCCAGCCTTGCATCAAGGACCACCGAGGCCTGTATTTTCATTCTGCTTGCAGGAACCAGCTAAACCTTTCCCATTTCTGGATCATTTCCATTCGAGTAACTAAAACTAGTAGGATCCTTTCCAAACTAGTTGCAATTAAACTGTATTCCTCAAGAATCAAATCAGCTCATTTCTATCCTGGAAACATAAAGCCAATCACCTTTATTTCCAAGTGAAAACTTAACAGACCCTTTCTATCTTGGTACCAAGCTGCCAGCATCTCCATATACTTTGCATCCCTGGAACACCATTTAGATCTTGTTCCCCAGAATCAATCAGATCCAGAATGGATATCCTTTCCGTCCTGGCCCCAGGAACTAAGAACATTCATTTCCGACCTTTAATTTTAATCTTAGTTCACAGAACCAATCAGACTCTTTCCATCCTTGGGTTTCAAGCCAATTCTTTCAATCCACATTTCAGAAACCAACCAAATCCTTTCCATCCTTCAGTTCAAAATCAATCAGAACCTTCCCATATTCTTTGCCACCACGAATTGAATCCTTTCCAGCCTGGTTTCTAGTAGCAATCATATTCTACTAGGTTTGTTTTCACAAAACCCAAGCTCATTTTTCCCCTCTGCAGAACTTGTGATTGATGACAAAGAGGGATGTTTGAGGCATCGATGTGTACTGGACCAACCAGTGCTTAAAGAAATGCCTCGCTACACTCCCTGATTCAAAAACCATAATCACTTCACACAGCTTGCAAATATAATGAGAATGCTGATGATAATCGTCAGGGAGGGGAAAAAAAAAAAAAGAATCAATTACCATAAGCTTCACAGAGATTCAAAAATGGCCAATCCATTTCCTGCTCAAATAAGAGAACATTCTGATTCTTGATTAAGGGATATGGACTCGATTAACCAAGCTTTTTTCCATGCCATTTTACACCAATTATTAGCACTAACGCCAACGCCTTTCACTGAAATACCAAAAGTGAACAATGTCAAAACCCCCCAGCAATTTTCTTTCTCCATTTAGCATGAAGATCTCGAATGGCAACTTAATGTCATGGGTGTGGAACTGAGGGAGAGAAAAAAAAAAATCCAGCCATCTTTCTCTCATTCACAACATTTCAGCTAATCTCATGCCATTTGTTACTGTTCTTATATTTTCCTACAGTCACGCAACGGCATAATGAGGCATCAGCTAAACAGAAAGACTGTGACTAAATTATAAACCATAGATTAATGCCTACTGCCTATTGTGTGAAGGAGATAAATTACCTTAAAAGTGAAAACACAGACAAAGACTCCCATAAAATCCACAGTTTTAGCTAAAATGTATACATAAAACATTTTTAAAATTAAGACAATCAGGAAGTATCTCTTATTAGATCAACACATTCAAAAAGTGACTACTGTAAAAAAAAGTCCACAGTCGATGGCGTCAGTCACCATTTCGCGAATCATTTCACCTTCAAGTGGATGTGAATTCCAATGCAAGTACTACAAAGATTACACTGTAAAACTGAATCCGTTAAATAGGCTTTTTTTTTGTTTTTAAGCGATCAGTTCTGCTTCTATACTCAGCAAAAATAAAAACTTGACACTCATTATTTTTCAAATAGTGTTTAGAAACTTTTCTTGAAAGAGTTCTTGTTGTGATTATGGTTAAATGCATTGTCAAGGGCATTACGTCACACATTCATTCTACTGGTCGGGCCTACGTAGCACGTGCGAGAGCACTGCACGCTAAAATCACGTTTCCACGTGACACAAGTGACGTGACCTATTGATACACGTGCAATTGATCTCACGGTAGCAGAGTAGAGTGTCATCTCAGAAAAACAAGGTTTTATGGTTAATTATTCGTTAATTTGCAATGCCACGACTGTCAAACATTCAGCGTGAACGTGCCATTGGCATGCTGAATACGGGAACATCCGTCACTGACGTTGCGAGGGTTATGGGATGCAGTCGACAGACCAGACCATAATCTCCAGACACGTCTCCATCAAACTGGCACCACAGGAACCACTGGAACCCTCCACAGAACTTGCAGGAGCTTGGTGCCATGTTGGTACAAATATGGTGGCGCATTCCCCAAGCTGTGTTCAGACGCATCATCCAATCCATGAGGAGACGTTGTATCGCAGTTGTGAACGCCCATGGAGGACACACCCGATATTGACATGATTTCATTAAGTTGTGACTCACAGTTTTTGATCATGGACATTGTCGTCGCATTTCCGGTGGAACCGATTCCATGACAAACATGATCTGTATGCTATAGCATCTTTAATGACAAGATAATTGAATACAATCGTTATTTCAAACCTATTTTCCAAAATGTTCAAATTATTGACTTTGAAACGAGTGTAAAGTTTTTATTTTTGTTGAGTTTATATTCAAATTACAATCTCTTCGTAATAAACTATGTATATTTTTACCATCTTGTTAGTAAACTATACCTCAATCTCTGATGGCACGTACCTTGCTAACGGTCTCGGTCAAAGCTAGACGGCTTTTCGATTTCATAAAATCGGTGAAATTTAGCTCCCTCTGAAATTTGGTCGTTGTGATGCATGTTTATTTTCCGTAATATATCACAAAATATCAGCCCATTCCGTGGCCGGGAAGTTATTTAATTTGAGGGGATTCCCGAGCAAATAATCTGCATGAAAATCACTCGCGTCGCGCAGTCAAGCAGACAGAGGAAGTCTGTGTGCGCATCTACAGGTTTACCTTTGACCGTGCACTGACGTGCATCACTGTCACTAAACGAACAGCTGATCACACCGAGGTGCTCGCTGACCGCCGATATTTATTAGTTTGGTCCCGCGGTTCCTTTCCTTTGCAACATTACGTCTTTTCTTCTCGCTTTCCGTTACTGTAGTCGGTCTTTCACGTTTCATTCGCGTCCTCCGTTGTTCTCTCCTGTTTCAAATTTCCTCTTACAATGCTTTGCACAAACAGGGAAAGCCCACCACGTGATGCATGACGTAGTCTCTTGAATTGGCTCATGGTGAAGCAGGAAAAAAGGAGCAGAGAATTTAGGGCCACGTGGTCCAAAATTAATTAATTGTTCTATTTAAAAAACAAAAAACAAACAAAAAAACCCCTAATAAAATTGGAAGTCTGATTCGAATTCCGTAGCTTCCAATCCACCAAACAAAAATAATTGGGTGCCTGGGAAAATTCTTTTTATGACCTACACTTGAAAAATCTGAAAGGCAGTCTACCTTTAAACAGAGGTCATGACTAGACATTTAAAAAAAAAAAAAAAAAAAACAGTAATGTTTCAAATGTTCATATTCACACAGCATAAAATGAAAGTAATACAATTTCTACACTTTTCCAGAAGCAGAAATTTGTACGCCATACGTCATGTTATAGTATTTTATTACAACTCATTTCTGTTCATTTCCTTTCATTTTTGTCTGCATGCTGGCTTTATGTTCATTTGCATTCTACCGGTTGCTCCCCTTACCATATTTGCACACTTACATTGTCTGCTGTGGCTAGACTGCATGCTTCATTCGTCACATAAGCACAGATGTTCCCTACATCCTGCCTCCAGTCTGCTCCCGAAAAAAAAGCAACATCGAGTTTGAGCAGCAAACAGCAATACACTGGAGGTTCCTACAGACACGTGTGCGATTTCACGTCATGTACCACTTGACTTTAGTATTTATAATACTGATGCAAACTAAGTAAAATTCCTGTCACTGATTTCTTCTCGGTGAGCTTTAACTCTATATGTTTGTGAACTTTGACAGTGTCAGCTCCTCTCTCAAAACTATCAAGTTGTGGCTGTAGCATGCTTGTTGTCTTGCTTAGAATCGCAAAGGAATAAAGCCAGTAGTTAAACATAGCTGTATATTGAAATAATACTTCCTCAAAGAAACAAACAAATAAATAACCCCCCCCCCCCACACACACACACACACACGTCAAACCATCCCCCAGCTTTATAAATGAGAAACTGATAAAGTAATTGACATTTCAGCCCCAACCAACTTTATTTTTGGAAATAAATCCCAAAGGGGAGACACTTACTGACAGCCCTTCAGACAACTTGCTCACTAGCAAATAACGATTTGTACATTCCCGTTAAAAGTGCATCTGTGGAAACTGAATTACTTTTTTTTTTTTTTTTAAAACAGCACAGACATAACTTATTCCTCTTGTACCACAGCAATATGCCAACAATTACATTTCTATTAACCGAAAAAAATACATCAATTTTTATTCTATCCACATTCACTGGATATGAGCAATCGTGCGCTCTGATTGGCTACTTGACTACTAGAATATCAACTCATACTGTGAGTATGGAGCACTTGCATGTGACGTCACAGCCGATCCAGATTGTGACAGACGCCATCGTGTCGGTCAAACGCCATATTCCGCCTTCTACTTCTACTTTTACTTCTACCTTTTCTTCTGGAAAACCCTACTATATACAATTCTACTACAACGGCTGCGGCTACAAGCTCTCCCTACCTGTGCACGTTTATGTTTTTTGTGTGTATTTTTGCGTGTTGTTCGTCTGTACCGGACTTCAATATCCACTACAACCGTATGGACTTACTGGACATTGGTTTCCAGCAGAAAATGACGGTTTGTAGCGATTTCCATCACATGCACAACATTCCGGACGAGGAAAAAAAAAAAAAACATTCCGGGCGAGACCAGCGGGGTCTCCATGGATTGTTACTGGAAGCAAAGCGAAGGAGGCGGCGCCGGGAGCAGAAGCAAAAGCGAGGCTACAGGCAGAGCCGGCCTGTTGACTAAGCTCAGAAAACAGCTACTCAAACCTCCACTGCCAAGCCTCTACCTCTCCAACGCCAGATCCATGTAAACAAGACGGACAATTTGGAATCACCTTATTCTATTCTATAATCGGCTGGTCAGTGCTATACTCAATACTTAAGTGACTTACCCATCCAATGAGGATTATTTTCTTGTTTACAAGATGCCACATCTGAGTCGCTGACAAATCCTGAATTTCTGTAAAGAAAACTGTCCAGAGATTTATAAGCACGCACAGTGCTTCACCACTGAACAGCAAGGGAAAGTTAATCATACACGTCCGGGTATTCCGCTGGCAGTTCAAAATCCGGTCGTGAAAACTCCGTCCGGAAAGCCATAAGGGTCACAAATCTGTAGATCGTTTATTTTAGACATATATCTAGTTATCTGTTCATTAGAAAAATGAGCCGTGTAGTCCGTCGGTTGAAATTGATCCATTCTGTACACGAGTGCAGCAGTATTCAGCAGTGTTTTTGACCGACAAGATGGGGGTTGTGTACTTTCCGGTCACGTGACTGCAAGATCTCTATAGAAAAATAAAATGGCAGAGGAGCATGTTGCTGAACTAACCGAGGATGAAATAACTCTACTTGAAAACAAAACGCCAAATAAATAAATAAATAAATAAATAAAATATATGGAATAAAAGTATTTGATGGTAAGAACGTAATTCCCCCCCCCAAGAATTATTATACCATTTTTCACAAATCGCTACCGTCATTTTGACGGTTTGTTTACATTCTAAGTAGAAATGATTTTGTCGGACATTTTGTATAAAAGTTTTTATTTATTGAATTTGCAAAAGAAAAAAAATTTGTGTTTTTCAAAATCCAGTGAATGTGGATAGAATAAAACAGTTATTCCACTCAATCTTGTCGTACATGGCTTATAACCAACTCAGCACTACATGCCTCATTAGCCATCAGCTCATATACGACTCAATTTTGTGGAATAACTGTTAAATAGTTACATTTAATGTTATGGAACATTTGCGAAACAAGCTAGCTCCTACCGAGAAACTAAACTGTCCTAAAGTTGCAGCTTTACTTCTGACTGTTACAAAGTGCTGATGCCGGAGACTCCTTCCATAAATGTTTGACAAACTTCTTACAATTTATTTTTAATTCAGTTTGTATGAAGTTCTGGTGAATGAATTGTTACTACAGAAACCGTGTATCAGAACAAGCACATTCATATTTTTCGATAAATACACTACCGTTCAAAAGTTTGGGGTCACCCAGACAATTTTGTGTTTTCCATGAAAAGTCACACTTTTATTTCCCACCATAAGTTGCAAAATGAACAGAAAATATAGTCAAGACATTTTTCTGGCCATTTTGAGCATTTAATCGACCCCACAAATGTGATGCTCCAGAAACTCAATCTGCTCAAAGGAAGGTCAGTTTTATAGCTTCTCTAAAGAGCTCAACTGTTTTCAGCTGTGCTAACATGATTGTACAAGGGTTTTCTAATCATCCATTAGCCTTCTGAGGCAATGAGCAAACACATTGTACCATTAGAACACTGGAGTGAGAGTTGCTGGAAATGGGCCTCTATACACCTATGGAGATATTGCACCAAAAACCACACATTTGCAGCTAGAATAGTCATTTACCACATTAGCAATGTATAGAGTGGATTTCTGATTAGTTTAAAGTAGGGCTGTAACGATATGCGTATCGAAATCGCGATACGCAGAGCCACGATCCGTATCGCGATACAAGAAGGCAGAATCGCGGTACACCCTTTCAAACTTCTCCTCAGCCCAAAAACAGAGGCGCTTCCAAACTTCAATTTATGAATACTTTACTTTTTATTTAAATTACATTTTAAACTTACTTAAAAATTACTTTTTTTTTTTATATCTATTAGTAAGTCGTTTTTTCGCTGACCTGCGACAATCTTCTGCGAGTCACGCAACGTCCACACTCGCCACTGGCAGAGCATTCATTTCTTTTAAAGGGATAGTTCGGGATTTTTGACATGAATCTATATGGTATCCCCGTCAGCAGTGTCGTGCATCCACACTGACTTACCCCCGACAGTGCTCTGTGAGCCTAGATATTGTACAGTGTTGGTCAGTGCACAAGTAGTTCCGGCAGGTTTCCTGGGGTCTGCAAAGTAACACGTTTTTCTTCTCAAAACAGCTCGTGTTCGAATGAGTGATTTATTAGCATAACAAAACCCTTGTAGTCCAAAAAGTCACACCTTGTAATTGCTTGGGGCTACTTTCTCTCAATAGCGATCAGTGCGCGCTGTCACTGTTAACAGTTGTGTGCGAGCTAGCCAACAACTTTCATTAGTTGTTCGACAGTGTTTAGCAGCAGCAAATTGCTTTCCTCTTCAGTATACAAGTGCGCTTCCATGGCAGGGAAAAAGAAACTACCACTGCTGCCTATGTAGTGCCCTATTTATACAAATAGGAGTCATTCAGGATTCAGCCATGTCACGGAGCAAAAACATGGCTGAATCCTGAATGACTCCTATTTGTATAAATAGGGCACTACATAGGCAGCAGTGGTAGTTTCTTTTTCCCTGCCATGGAAGCGCACTTGTATACTGAAGAGGAAAGCAATTTGCTGCTGCTAAACACTGTCGAACAACTAATGAAAGTTGTTGGCTAGCTCGCACACAACTGTTAACAGTGACAGCGCGCACTGATCGCTATTGAGAGAAAGTAGCCCCAAGCAATTACAAGGTGTGACTTTTTGGACTACAAGGGTTTTGTTATGCTAATAAATCACTCATTCGAACACGAGCTGTTTTGAGAAGAAAAACGTGTTACTTTGCAGACCCCAGGAAACCTGCCGGAACTACTTGTGCACTGACCAACACTGTACAATATCTAGGCTCACAGAACACTGTCGGGGGTAAGTCAGTGTGGATGCACGACACTGCTGACGGGGATACCATATAGATTCATGTCAAAAATCCCGAACTATCCCTTTAAGCGGTCGCCATTCTGGTTGCGACACGGGGAGCGAATCTGTAAACAAGCAGCTCATTGGCTGGTTAGGTGTGCCGCAAGCCAATCACAATCACTTGACCAGAAAGGCATGCAGTGTTGCCAGATTGGGCAGGTTTAGGTGCTTTTTGGCTGGTTTTGAACATATTTTGGGGTGGAAAACGTTAGCAATATCTGGCAACACTGAAGGCATGTCTGCCTGGGTGGAAGCCTTCTGCGGCAGTTACATTTTGACACGCGAGCAATGTTTCACCATAAAAATTCCGTAATTTCCATCTGTTTTCCGCGATCACAGAAAATCATTGGCCCTATGAGAGTGAGACAGTGAGAGAGCCACCCCCCCCAAAAAAAAAATCTTAGCGGATTTACACGATTTGGAAAAATGACTTTTTCAGAACCGAAAAAAACAGAGCTTCCGGCTCAACAGTATTATTTTGAGAAATAAAACAAATCTTTGGATATACATTTGTTCATTTTTGCATACATATTACTCATTCTCTGCAGTGGTCTGAATTATTTGTTATTAAATAGTTAATGTAAGTAAGTAAATGTTAATAAGTCAAATTTACTACTTTAAAAAAACATTTTTAAAAAAAATCGTGGGCGTATCGAATCGTGGGTCAAAAATCGTGATACGAATTGAATCGTGAGTTGGGTGTATCGTTACAGCCCTAGTTTAAAGTGATCTTCACTGAAAAGAACAGTGCTTTTCTTTCAAAAATAAGGACATTTCAAAGTGACCCCAAACTTTTGAACGGTAGTGTACATGTAAGAGAAAATATCAAACACTTTCTGACCAATCAAGAACATGTGGGATACAATAGGGCTCAGAAAATGTGATTGAGGAAGGTATTAAATCTAAGTCTTTCCAGAACGTTCCAGCCAACCATCTTAGTGGTAGAGCTGGAATGTTTTTAAACGTGGGAGAACGGAAATAAGTGCCCCACTGGGACTCATATCCTGGTTTAATGACTGTGTGGAGGTGTTCATTTGCTTCTGTATTACAACAGACGCATCATTAGGCGACTAAAACTGCTCCTGTCAGAGCCTGAGTTCCCAAAATTCAACCCCATGTGGGACATCACTCACAGCATAGGAAAACACAAACACACTGCAATCAACACTGCTTCACCTGCTCTCTCTCTCACTTTTTCTCCCTCACTCCTGCTCGCTCTCAGTTCCCCTCTCTAGGCTTCATCTCACTTCCTAAAATAGCGTACCTCATTAGGACAGCCAAAACTCTCACTTCACAGAGCACCATTAACATTTAAGGCATGCAGACACAATGTATGCAATTTATCACATCCGTTTTTGACAGGTTTCAGTAATTGTAGCTTCACGAGGATGAATTATGCCTCATGTCCAACATCTACTTCTTTAGGTGAGTCCGTTTTCGTGTGCTGAGCCATTCGATGGCAGGGCTATTATTAGAGGTCGAATTCTTCTTAATGAGCTTGTCACAGACAGCAATTTCAGCTCGGGATCCCTCTGTGCACTGGGGTGTGAATTTCAGAATCGTATTCAATGTTCACTGGAGTGTGATGCTTTTCAATGACTTAAAAATACTCTTTTGCATTAAGTACCACTGCCGATTAATTAATGAGTTAGCAGCCTCGCCTCCTTCTCAGTTTTCCAATTAGCGGCGTGCTTACTACTCACACTAATCCCAAGCAGCGTGTAGTATGTGATGGACATGGATATTTCCAGTGTGCTGATGACATTCACATGATGGACTGTTCAGGTTAAACAAACAAACAAACAATGTTGTGTAATGCATCCCACAATGCAACAGTGATGAAAAATTGTGGCACAGAATGCAACATGGTTATACCACAGAATGTTTATTTCTAAGTTTTCTAAAACTTGCAATTATTAATGAATTAATATATTTAAAACTCAAATTTTCCTTGAAATCTCTGATTCTTAATTGACTTATGGCTTGATATTTTAGGTACATTTACACTTTTATATAATTGCTGTATTTAAGCAGAGAGGCCACGCCCTCTCACCACCACTGGGGCTGTTCCCCACAGAGGCCACGCCCCCTCACTACCACTGGGGCTGTTCCCAGATGCGCAGATTGTGAACAGGCAAGGCAGGCAACTGCTTGGGGCCCCCTGGCCCAGGGGCCCCCTGAAAGTCAGGGCCCAAGGGCTTATTTATTTTGTCTTATTGTTTTTATTGTTCTTTACCATTGTATTTTCACATTTGGAATTTAAAAAACTTTGGTTTCATACATTTTTCGTTGGTGTCAGATTATTTATAACATATTGGTGATGAACACTGGTCAGAAGGGCCCCCTGGAAATTTTTGCTTGGGGCCACACCACCACTGGGGGCGTCCCCCACAGAGGCCACACCACCACTGGGGGCGTCCCCCACAGAGGCCACACCACCACTGGGGCTGTCCCCCACAGAGGCCACACCCCCTCACCACCACCTCCTCCACTGGGGCTGTTCCCCACAGAGGCCACACCCCCTCACCACCACCTCCTCCACTGGGGCTGTTCCCCACAGAGGCCACACCCCCTCACCACCACCTCCTCCACTGGGGCTGTTCCCCACAGAGGCCACACCCCCTCACCACCACCTCCTCCACTGGGGCTGTTCCCCACAGAGGCCACACCCCCTCACCACCACCTCCTCCACTGGGGCTGTTCCCCACAGAGGCCACACCCCCTCACCACCACCTCCTCCACTGGGGCTGTTCCCCACAGAGGCCACACCCCCTCACCACCACCTCCTCCACTGGGGCTGTTCCCCACAGAGGCCACACCCCCTCACCACCACCTCCTCCACTGGGGCTGTTCCCCACAGAGGCCACACCCCCTCACCACCACCTCCTCCACTGGGGCTGTTCCCCACAGAGGCCACACCCCCTCACCACCACCTCCTCCACTGGGGCTGTTCCCCACAGAGGCCACACCCCCTCACCACCACCTCCTCCACTGGGGCTGTTCCCCACAGAGGCCACACCCCCTCACCACCACCTCCTCCACTGGGGCTGTTCCCCACAGAGGCCACACCCCCTCACCACCACCTCCTCCACTGGGGCTGTTCCCCACAGAGGCCACACCCCCTCACCACCACCTCCACTGGGGCTGTTCCCCACAGAGGCCACACCCCCTCACCACCACCTCCACTGGGGCTGTTCCCCACAGAGGCCACACCCCCTCACCACCACCTCCACTGGGGCTGTTCCCCACAGAGGCCACACCCCCTCACCACCACCTCCACTGGGGCTGTTCCCCACAGAGGCCACACCCCCTCACCACCACCTCCACTGGGGCTGTTCCCCACAGAGGCCATGCCTAATCTTTTGGGACTGTTAAAACACAGAAGCTAAACCTCCTCGCGTGCTCTACTGGGATTGATTTGCACAAAGGCCACACCTCCTGAACTGGGAGGCCACGCCTCCTCACCTACAATGTTAAGCAGAGGCCACACCTCACCTCCTCTGTTGGGTCTGTTAAAGTACCACGCTTCTTCTACTGAGACTGACTGGCAAAGAAACCAAGCCTCCGAAAGAGTGAGACAGAGATGATGAGGTTATTATTGGATACCTTCATGCTCCTTGTCCGACACTCCAGTCTTCCTCATCTTCTTCGGCGTCTTCATGAACAGCGGGAAAATGGTGCGAAGTCCGAGGATGTCGACAAACTTATGGCAGTTATCAGTGCCCTCTGGGCCGATCATGGCGTGGTCCAGGACCTTGAGGGCGCTAGTGCGAGACAACTTTTTCTCTCTACACACACACACACACACACACACACACACACACACAAAGAGAATGAACAAGAACACCGCATTACAGCACTGTTTTCTCAATGTCACATTAATACAGATGAAATTAATTTTAAAAAAAACCTTCACTTGCAGTTCTTTACTCTGTCTGTTCACTCATTTCATGCAGTCAGTCATGGAGAAACAAATAGATATCACCACGTACGTTATCATTTCATCTTCCCGTACCTGGATTACTGTAATGCACTGTTCACCAAACTAGCTGTTAATCTAACTGACTGGTTTATAGTTCAAAATGTGCAACGGGCCTCCTTTATCAAGCTATTTATTCATAAATACGTTGCAGGAGCATTTACACAATAAATGTCAGAAGAGAGCTGCTGACTTTGAAAGACTCACTCATGTTAATTTAGACTGATCAGCTTCAAATCGGAGAATTATTCTTTCACAGATTTAATGAAAATTTTGTGAAACTCAGTCATTTCATATTAATGAACTGAAAGAAAGCCATGCAAAAAAACAAATAATCAAAAAATGATGACAAACGTTACTTGTCATCCATCCATTCATTTGATAAGACAAAAGTAATGGCACCCCATAAAAGCAGAAAGTGCTGCAGTGGCTGAACTGCATTGCATTACATTACAGGCATTTTAGCAGATACGCTTATCCAGAGACATACAACAGGACCCTGACATCCCCACAGCAGTGGACAGCCCGGGGAGCAGTTAGGGTTGAGGTGCCTTGCTCAAGGGCACTTCAGCCATTCCTGCTGGTCCAGGGAATCGAACAGACGACCTTTAAGTCCCAGAGCTGCTTCTCCAACCATGCCATTATTGCATAACTCAGTGCTGTTCTCAGTTTTCACTGATTCAAATTCTATTAATGATTTGTTTTTATTATTTCAAAACTTATTGCTATGCATCTTAATAAAAATACCAGATTCTTTTTGTTAGGAACAGTTTTGAAGTTATTCAAGATGTAGATTTGTCAATAACATTAAAAACAATATAACTGTACCCAGGAGTTTCTCTTTTTTGACAGCGTGTCTATAACTATTGTCTTCATCACTGCTAGACGACTCAGTCATTCACTCAGGACTCTGACACTCGAGGTGCGAAACGAGCACGAATTATATTACATTTAATAAATAAACAAATAATCGCATTGGACTTTGTACGCATACTTCCTGTGTGAACATTTCTCACACAAATTTGTCGTATCACAATTTCATGTCATATCTGGCAGATAAAGGCCATAAGACGACATTATTTTTTAACAGAAACAGTGTTATCCATATGTAGTCCTCCAAAGATACATTTTAAATAAAATGTACAGGACAATGTGCCATTACTGCAAACATACAGCATACTGCAGTAAGAACTCTATAAAATATTAAATTATTATTTTAACTACATGCAATTTTTTGTACTTTTGCCAATGAGCGAAAGGTGGAAATGAGCATTACTGTAGCTGGTGAAACGGTAAATACGATTGTCCAGAGTCAAAAAGAACTAGGCATAAAAACTCCTTGTCAGCTACTTTTAGAGAACATGCCATACATTTTGCTCTTGTATGCGGAGTCATTTCCCACATTTCAAACGGGCTGGAGGGAATCAGTTCCGTGCATCATAACAAAGAAAATGTGATCAACAGATTTAAAGGTCCAGTGAGATCACGCAGCACAAACAGCAGTGTATAAGAGCTCTCTGACGAGCAGCATGGCACTCTGGGAAATGTAGCTGTCTGTCATGCTGCCACTCTTCTCATCCAGAGATGAACGGTGCTGTTTATCGAGCTCACGGCAAAAATGGTTCAGGTGTCAGGATGCAGAGAGAGAGATAGATAGAGAGAGAGAGAGAGAGAAAATGTGGAAAGTGTGTGTGAGATGAGATTTGTGAAGCAGAAAGCTGTTTGAAGGATGCTTGAATCCCAGCCCACCTGCAATGAACATCTAAATCCAGACGAGACAGACGACAGAAATAGCCATCACGCCACGGCAAAATGGTTTCACTTCCCTTTTTCATCATGTGTCACTAGCACTGCACAATCGTTCTCTCACGTGCAGGATAAAAATTCCCCCCCCCCCAAGATTTATCGTCCATTTTTATACAAGAACAATTACAATTTTAACAGTTGGTCCAAAAATAAAATATACAGGGAGTGGGTTTCCCAAAAGCACTGCAGCACAAAGATCATTGTTAAATAGTAGAGCAAGCAGCACAATTAACTCTCTCTCTCTCTCTCTCTCTCTCTCTCTCTCAGTTAAGAGACTCTTAGAGTTACAGGCTTTTGGGAAACCCACCCCGGTTTTCCTTCTTATGGAGCATCGAGGATTATGTAGCACACCTAAATAATAAAATCGCATGGACCTGAATCATCAGCCAATCACAAACCTGAGCATGAGATTCATCAGCTGAAGCCCCTCCCCCTTGAGGAAGCGGTCACGATTGGCTGGCAACATGAGGCAGGAGCAGAGAGCATCGAACAAGTTCTCCATCATCTCCTGCTCTTCTGGCGTGGATGGGTTATGCCTCTTGAATACCTGAGTGAGGTTATTACAGCTTAATTATGATATTACAACACCTTCCTTAATGCAACATTAATTACAGCTTAATAACACTAACACGTTAACTGTTAATAACACATTAAGGATGTATTACTACCAGTTTTTTTTTTAACCCCCCCCCTTAAAATGTTAATAAATAAATAAATCATTAAACCACTTGTTTTTCCATAAATTCCCAGTTCCTTTTATGAACCTATAAACTTCACAGTGCTCTGGAATGCTTTCTTCTGATTGAGGAGGTGTTGTTTCATTTTCCATCAGTACAGCTGCAAATCACAGATTTATATTAAAAGCTCTCTGGGTAATGTTATCATTTCTATAGTAAAAGCAACAGATACAGTGAATTCTTCAGTAATTTATCACCACATATGGAAGGAGTCTCCAGTGTCGGTGCCTTATAACAGTCAGACGTAAAAGCTGTAACCAAGTTAGTTACACTGTTCTGTTTTATTAACTTCAGAAGAAAAAGAAAAAAAAAAAAGTTAGTGAAGGAACAGGAATGTTTATAGCTGCTATAACAAGTGAAAAGAGGAAGTAAAATGATTTATGGATGTTCCACAACATTAAATATAACTAAAAGAGTGTGCTGAGAGCACAGCATACCCCGCTGGCAACTAGGCCATAACTCTGGTAAAACGCGACTGAATTGAACGCAATTGCAATATGCGTATTACCGACATAGAACAAAGAATCCTGTTAAGTTTTATGAAATTCCTCCAAAAATTGTGAGAGGAGTTGATTTCAGAAGGTGAGTACCCTTCCCGGGACGAACGGACGGGCATCGCCACGACATAATCCCCCTTCGGGCCTTTCAGCCAGCGGGGGATAAAAACTTTTTGCCAAATTACATGAAATTCCTCCAAAAATTGTGAGGGAAGTTGATTTCAGAAAGCAAGCACACCTTGATGAAATTGCCAAAGTACAAGTTTGTTAATAATCAAGGGCATAACTCTGGTAAAATTTGCCTAAATTAAACGAAATTTCAATATGCATATAAAGCCTAGGTCACAACCGGACGTACGATTTTTTGGCGTTTCCCAAATCGCTGCGGTTTTTTTTTTTGTTCGTGGAGAAAGACGCACGTTGGCTGTAAGTTTGTCTTACAACCTGAAAAAAACGTAAGTGCCCATAGAGTTTGTTTGACATAACAAAGAACCTCTGCGGCCGGTCTGCAGCCAGTCTACGGCTTGAAAATCAGCACGTCACACACGCGCCCTCCATGTGTTTCACGCGCGCCCTCCGTGCGTTTCTTGCGGTTTTGCACGTAGACTGGCCGTAGGAGCACATACGGCCGGTCGCGACAGAGGCTTACCTGTCGCATAAAGCCTTTTGCCAAGTTTGGTGAAATTCCTCCATAAATTGTGAGAGGAGTCGATTTCAGAAGAACGTACATCATGAAACTGTCAAAGTACAAGTTATTTAATCAAGGGTCAAAACTCTGGGAAAATTTTCACAAACAAAATACGCATATTGTGATTTAATTACCATTGCATAACAAGGGCTTTTGCCAAGCTTCGAGAAATTCGTCCCAAAATTGTGAGAGGAGTTGATGTCAGAAGGCAAGCACACCTTCGTGAAATTGTGAAAGTACAAGGTTGTTAATCAAGGGCCACAACTCTGGTAAAATGCGACTGAACTGAACAAAATGGCAATATGCGTACTAATGACATACAACAAGGCCTCTTGCCAAGTTTCATGAAATTCCTCCAAAAATTGTGAGAGGAGTTGATTTCAGAAGAAAAAACACACTCATGAAATTGTCAAATTATAATTTTGTTAATCAAGGGCTGTAACTCTGGTAAAATGTGACTCAATTAAACGAAATTACAATATGCGTATTACCGACATATAGCAAACAATCCTGCCAAGTTTTATGAAATTCCTCCAAGAATTGAAAGAGGAGTTGATTCAGAAGGTGAGCACCCTTCCTGAGAGGGACATAAGCCCGTTTTGGCTAGCAGGGGATAAGAAGCATGATGTGTTGTTCGAGATAGATAGACAGACAACAGACAGACAGACATGCTGTTTGCAAAATTGCTGTGGTACAAGAGTAGAACACTGAGGTGAAAAAGCAAATCCACTTCATCACTCCACCCTGCCACTGATACTTTGACATCATGCCCAATGTGTTTTATTGCTTACTTACTAGACAGACTTCTTGAAGAACCTTTTTTGTGCACATTTTACCATTTT
Source organism: Neoarius graeffei (assembly GCF_027579695.1). Lineage (NCBI taxonomy): Eukaryota > Metazoa > Chordata > Actinopteri > Siluriformes > Ariidae > Neoarius > Neoarius graeffei. The sequence goes on from NC_083581.1 coordinate 41,270,080, forward strand.
TAATGTGGCCATCTGGTAATTTTGAAATTTGAACCATCCTGATACATATTGTGCACAGCAGAACGTCAAGTATCCCAATAATTTGGCTAGTCTGATCCCTTAATCCGTACCAGTAAAGTTCAAGAGCTCAATGCTAGAAGATGAAATAGCAGTCTTAAGTTTGATACGTGTATGACGTGTTTTCTGATCACTAAACACATGGTTATAAATGGAGAAGTAAAAGGTTAGCTGGTTTGTTGCAGGATGTGTGTGTGATCATAAGAAAACTTTTTTTCCCCCATCTATTTGTTTTAAATCCACAAAAATAGTCCAAGCAAGCGCTGGTTTACTATTTACAACTTATTTTTTCTGACCGTAAGCTGTTGGGGACGTGTGAATGCTTTGTGGAGGGAAGTAGGAGTTTTGCTGTAAAATGTTTCTGTATTTATATACAGTCTGTTTGCCTCACTGTGTGTTTAGTAAAGCAACAGTTTGGGTCAGTGGGTCTTGTAGTCTTTCTTGAACTTTGGCTGGATATATGGAGTGGTGCAGGAGTTTTGCGCACACACACGTATTCACTCACTCTGTATGTGTGAACAAAGGAAACGCCTGAAGATTTACTGGGGATGAGAAACAGACACACATGCACAGGAGGGATAACTTACTGAGAGCTGCTGCAGGAGCACATCGATGCCGTCCATCTCGCCCAAAAGCTCTCTGGTGCCTGAGAGACAGAGCGAGAGAGAGAGAGATATGAAGACAGTGAAGACCAAAAGGTGTGTGTGTGTGTGTGGGGGGGGGGGGGGGGGGGGGGGGGGGCACCACTACATCCTTCTGTTTCTGTTATTTGTTTCCATTGAAAATGGCCACACCTTCACTGTTGCCCCTTTTCCACCAAAGCAGTTCCAGGGCTGGTTCGGGGCCAGTGCTTAGTTTGGAACCAGGTTTTCTGTTTCCACTGACAAAGAACTGGCTCTGGGGCCAGAAAAACCGGTTCCAGGCTAGCACCAACTCTCTGCTGGGCCAGAGGAAAGAACTGCTTACGTCAGCGGGGGGGGCGGAGTTGTCAAGACCGACAACAATAACAAGACCGCGAAAGGTCGCCATTTTTAAGCGACGAGAATAGGGCTGTGCGATGTCCCCTTAATTGGCATCGACGATGTTTACAGTGCAAACATCATGATGGACGATCATATCGTGGGCGGGGGGGGATTTTAATACCACATTATTAAATATTATTATTATTATTATTAAAAGTATTAGATACTCATCCGAGGCTTTGGCACGTAAAGAAAAAAAAGCGCTAGGTGATGTGGAATATTTGGCCTTGATAACGGATATGTGGTCCAGCTGCAACATGATGCCCTATATGTCAGCTACCGTACATTATGTGGACCGAGAGTGGGCAATGCAGTCCAAATGCCTGCAGACGAGTTTCATGCCAGAGACACATTCAGTGGACAATTTAGAAGACGCATTGCGCGAGACACTTGCCGAATGGAAAATAGAGGAGAAAAAGATCGCCTGCATAACAACGGGGCGAATATTGTCACAGCCATCAGGCAATTGAAATGGCCGTGGTTAAGTTGTTTTGGGCACAATTTGAACCTGGCCATAACCAACTCGCTTGCGCAACAGAGGGCCAGTACAGACCGAGCGTTTGGAGTTTGCCGAGCAGTCAACACTGCGTTTGCGCACAGCTGGCTTCGGAGAAATGAGCTGCGCAAAGCGCAGGTGGAAATGAACCTCCCCGAGCACTCACTGATCACGGCAAAATATTAATCTGCTCTAACAATGAAAGACTAGTATTCAAACTATGAGAAGAAACTACACTTAAGCTATTACTCATTGTTTATTTACACCATATCAATTGAAGATGCGTTAATTTCGGCCTTTAGTGCGCACTTGAACGCGCTAATTTTCCAATTTATTAGTGTTTGAATTATTGCACCAGCTTTTAAAATCATGATTTAATATTGTTTTTTTACTGTCTTTACATTTATCAGAATCACCTTCATTCTTCCATTTGGTTTGACATTATGGCTTAGAGTGGACCATTTTGTGTCTGAAAGTAGGCCTATTTACCAGATTAAAGTCATTTGACTTCTGCCGAAGTCTGCGCTTCACTGCCGTTTGATAAGGTGCAATATTTCCCGACTGAAGTCGTTAATAGTGGCTATTTGTTTGAACAACATGACAAATTTTACATTAAAAGTATAGTGTAGGCTAAAAAATGAAGTCAAAATGTATTATTAGTAGCATACTGTATTCGTGTAACCACGTTATGTTCACTAGCACGTCCCCGCACCATAGCCTACGTGAACAAGCGGTAATAGGATATTACTTTATAATGATTTATATATTATTATATGTTATTTATATATTAAACAAAACTAACTAACTAAACTAACAAAAAACTAACTTTTTAGGTTAAATAGGCCCAGATGATACCGTATATGCATGTTTATGACAGGAGGGGGCGTGGTATCACGATGGTGGCTGTCCATCGTGATGGATGACCACCATCGTCGATGGACGATGGCATCGTCTATCGGCACAGCCCTAGACGAGAAGCAGCAGCTGTACAAACACGAAGTCATCCATTATTATTAATATTATTATTATTATTATTATTATTATTATTGTTGTTGTTGTTGCTGCTTCCGCGTTGTTTTTGCTTCGATATTCACGCCAGGGTTTATGCAAACGTAGTGACGTAACTGACGTTAAAGCGACGTAATGATGTATACAACGACGTAACTGATGTATACAGTGATGTAATGACGTGTCTTCTCTTAGCACTGCGAACTATGGAAAAGCAAGCTGGTTCTCAGCTGGCTCGCAAGTTGAACGAGTTGTGAACCAGCACCGGCCCCGAACCAGCCCTGGAACTGATTTGGTGGAAAAGGGGCATGTGACTGAGAAGCTCAAAGGCCACGCCTCCTTCAGAAAGGCCAATGCCGCACTCAGACTGTTCACTTACCCACTACAAGTCCACTATTTCCACACCGAATCAGCCACTTTGTAGTGCTATTTGAATTCTCAGCTGTAAATTGTATTCACTATATCGTGCACTACTGTGGGACACACCAAAACAGTGTACAACAGCTCTTGCTTTCATCAATCAACTTCACCATCAAGCATTGCAGTCTGTCTTGTGAACTCCTGAATGAGGTTGTCTTGCCAAAATAACAGGTTAGGCGCTAATATTAGCTGTTAGCGCAACACTCCTCCGACATCTCGACCGCGCAGTGACTCGTCTCCGCCTCTGCCTGAGCAGCAGGATTTCAAAAATTATATTCAAAATGCCTAAACATAGTGGAGAAACTTTAGTTGCTCAGTCGAAACAAGAAATACGTTATGCATGTTAAGTAGCTCAGTTATGAAATACTTGCACATTAACTATAACAATAATGGCAGGGCTACTGCTGTTTTATAAACAAAAGGTTATTTTTAATGTATTTGATTGCTTTACACTGATAACATTAATTCACAATTAATATCTTGATTACTACATAATAGCGGAGTTACGGCTGCAGTCCCCATCATGGTTGCATAGGTGGACGCAGTACAGCCAAAGTATGTTGCAAACAACGTACATATTTACATGTGCACAGATGTGTGTTGTAAAGTTTAACTTCAGTGTTGTAAAGAGATGCAATTACAACATGTATTTATCCAAAACTAGCAACGCTGGTGTCCATGACCGCACACATGTAGTGCAGATGTTCTGGCTTTCGTATATGCAACAGATAATTACAAATATCTGGCATACCAGCATAATGTCTAAATAGTGTCCGAAATGCGTCAACAGCCGTTTAACCTTACCCCTAGTGAGTCTTCCATGTGGCAAACACTATAGTGAGTGATGGAGTGAGTAGATAAGTAGACAGACAATCAGAACACAGTATAAGCCACAGGTGACACCTTCACTGTTGCCCCTTTTCCACCAAAGCAGTTCCAGGGCTGGTTCGGGGCCAGTGCTTAGTTTGGAACCGGGTTTTCTGTTTCCACTGACAAAGAACTGGCTCTGGGGCCAGAAAAAACGGTTCCAGGCTAGCACCAACTCTCTGCTGGGCCAGAGGAAAGAACCACTTACATCAGCGGGGGGCGGAGTTGTTAAGACCAACAACAATAACAAGACCGCGAAAGATCGCCATTTTTAAGCGACGAGAAGCAGCAGCTGTACAAATGCGGTCATCCATTATTATTATTGTTGTTGCTGCTGCTTCTTCCGTGTTTTTGCTTCGATATTCGCGCCAAGGTTTATGCAAACATAGCGACGTAACTGACGTATACAGCGACGTAATGACGTATACAACGACGTTATTGACGTATACAGCGACGTAATTGACGTATACAGCGACGTAATTGACGTGTCTTCTCTTAGCACTGCGAGCGATGGAAAAGCAAGCTGGTTCTCAGCTGGCTCGCAAGTTGAACGAGTTGTGAACCGGCCCCGAACCAGCCCTGGAACTGATTTGGTGGAAAAGGGGTATGAGACAGATATAAACAGAAGCCACGCCTTTTTCAAGATGATAAAATACACAGGCCACACCTCCACTGAAACAAGCACAGGCCACACCTCCTTCACTGGGAGCGACTCCCAGCAGCCACGTTTCAATCATTTTCAGACAGTCCGTGTCCAAAATCACTCACACGTTCACTACTTCCTACTCACCATCTAGGGAATTCTATATACGAGCAGCGCTCGAATTAAGTGGTCTCGCAGTCTCGCCGCAACAGTTATTTCCTCTGTGCGAGAGTTGTCCCGCGCACAACCTGACTTTCTGAACAACTCTCGCACAGAGGAAATAACTGTTGCGGCGAGACCACTTAATTCGAGCACTGATAGGAGGACTATATAGTGAGCTCATTGGTAAAATGAAAAAACGCTTTCGGACACTATTCTGCCGTGCCATTATTTTACATTGTTACTGTCGCACAATTAAAACGTGCCAGATCAGTCGGCTGGTGGATTTTCAAAATAATAAATACATGCATGTATTTTTGTGATAAATCCATATTATACTGAGAGCATTTCCCATGTTAATCAATCAATACAATGTACTTGTACTTTGTGTCTGCTGCATCTTTCAGTTCTTTTAAATCAAGGCTGAATAATTTCTTCTTTGTCGCTGGCTTTTATTAAATCAAATTTGAGGCTTTTGATTAATTCCTCGCTCTGCACTGTAACTTTTATTCTTGTATTTTATCGGCCTTATACAGTGGTGCTTGAAAGTTTGTGAACCCTTTAGAATTTTCTATATTTCTGCATAAATATGACCTAAAACATCATCAGATTTTCACACGAGTCCTAAAAGTAGATAAAGAGAACCCAGTTAAACAAATGAGACAAAAATATTATACTTGGTCATTTATTTATTGAGGAAAATTATCTAATATTACATATCTGTGAGGGGCAAAAGTATGTGAACCTTTGCTTTCAGTATCTGGTGTGACCCCCTTGTGCAGCAATAACTGCAACTAAACGTTTCCTGTAGCTGTTGATCAGTCCTGCACACCGGCTTGGAGGAATTTTAGCCCATTCCTCCGTACAGAACAGCTTCAACTCTGGGATGTTGGTGGGTTTCCTCACATGAACTGCTCGCTTCAGGTCCTTCCACAACATTTCGATTGGATTAAGGTCAGGACTCTGACTTGGCCATTCCAAAACATTAACTTTATTCTTCTTTAACCATTCTTTGGTAGAACGACTTGTGTGCTTAGGGTCGTTGTCTTGCTGCATGACCCACCTTCTCTTGAGATTCAGTTCATGGACAGATGTCCTGACATTTTCCTTTAGAATTCGCTGGTATAATTCAGAATTCATTGTTCCATCAATGATGGCAAGCCGTCCTGGCCCAGATGCAGCAAAACAGGCCCAAACCATGATACTACCACCACCATGTTTCACAGATGGGATAAGGTTCTTATGCTGGAATGCAGTGTTTTCCTTTCTCCAAACATAACGCTTCTCATTTAAACCAAAAAGTTCTATTTTGGACTCATCCGTCCACAAAACATTTTTCCAATAGCCTTCTGGCTTGTCCACATGATCTTTAGCAAACTGCAGATGAGCAGCAATGTCCTTTTTGGAGAGCAGTGGTTTTCTCCTTGCAACCCTGCCATGCACACCATTGTTGTTCAGTGTTCTCCTGATGGTGGACTCATGAACATTAGCCAATGTGAGAGAGGCCTTCAGTTCCTCTAGTCACCCTGGGGTCCTTTGTGACCTCGCCGACTATTACACGCCTTGCTCTTGGAGTGATCTTTGTTGGTCGACCACTCCTGGGGAGGGTAACAACAGTCTTGAATTTCCTCCATTTGTACACAATCTGTCTGACTGTGGATTGGTGGAGTCCAAACTCTTTAGAGATGGTTTTGTAAGCTTTTCCAGACTAATGAGCATCAACAATAATTTTTCTGAGGTCCTCAGAAATCTCCTTTGTTCGTGCCATGATACACTTCCACAAACGTGTTGTGAAGATCAGACTTTGATAGATCCCTGTTCTTTAAATAAAACAGGGTGCCCACTCACACCTGATTGTCATCCCATTGATTGAAAACACCTGACTCTAATTTCACCTTCAAATTAACTGCTAATCCTAGAGGTTCACATACTTTTGCCACTCACAGATATGGAATATTCGATCATTTTCCTGAATAAATAAATGACCAAGTATAATGTTTTTTTTCTCATTTGTTTAACTGGGTTCTCTTTATCTACTTTTAGAACTTGTGTGAAAATCTGATGATGTTTTAGGTCATATTTATGCAGAAATGTAGAAAATTCTAAAGGGTTCACAAACTTTCAAGCACCACTGTACATATCTGTGAGTGGCAAAAGTATGTGAACCTCTAGGATTAGCAGTTAATTTGAAGGTGAAATTAAAGTCAGGTGTTTTCAATCAATGGGATGACAATCAGGTGTGAGTGGGCACCCTGTTTTATTTAAAGAACAGGGATCTATCAAAGTCTGATCTTCACAACACGTTTGTGGAAGTGTATCATGGCACGAACAAAGGAGATTTCTGAGGACCTCAGAAAAATTATTGTTGATGCTCATTAGTCTGGAAAAGCTTACAAAACCATCTCTAAAGAGTTTGGACTCCACCAATCCACAGTCAGACAGATTGTGTACAAATGGAGGAAATTCAAGACCATTTGTTACCCTCCCCAGGAGTGGTCGACCAACAAAGATCACTCCAAGAGCAAGGCATGTAATAGTCAGTGAGGTCACAAAGGACCCCAGGGTAACTTCTAAGCAACTGAAGGCCTTTCTCCCATTGGCTAATGTTAATGTTCATGAGTCCACCATCAGGAGAACACTGAACAACAATGGTGTGCATGGCAGGGTTCTGAATTCTGAATTATACCAGCGAATTCTAAAGGAAAATGTCAGGACATCTGTCCATGAAGTGAATCTCAAGAGAAGGTGGGTCATGCAGCAAGACAACGACCCTAAACACACAAGTCGTTCTACCAAAGAATGGTTAAAGAAGAATAAAGTTAATGTTTTGGAATGGCCAAGTCAAAGTCCTGACCTTAATCCAATCGAAATGTTGTGGAAGGACCTGAAGCGAGCAGTTCATGTGAGGAAACCCACCAACATCCCAGAGTTGAAGCTGTTCTGTACGGAGGAATGGGCTAAAATTCCTCCAAGCCGGTGTGCAGGACTGATCAACAGTTACCGGAAACGTCTAGTTGCAGTTATTGCTGCACAAGGGGGTCACACCAGATACTGAAAGCAAAGGTTCACATACTTTTGCCACTCACAGATATGTAATATTGGATCATTTTCCTCAATAAATAAATGACCAAGTATAATATTTTTGTCTCATTTGTTTAACTGGGTTCTCTTTATCTACTTTTAGGACTTGTGTGAAAATCTGATGTTGTTTTAGGTCATATTTATGCAGAAATATAGAAAATTCTAAAGGGTTCACAAACTTTCAAGCACCACTGTACTATTTTAGCTTATTTTCTATGCTTTTACTAATTTAATTGTACTTGAACGTCCGTTTATAATGTGTTTCTGCCTCCATCCGTTCACCCCAACACACTTTTCAGCGCGACTGCAATGCATGATGGTATATATTGCTTGGTTAGTGACCATCGGTTGTACGCTACTTTTCATGATGCGTTGTGGGATACGTTGAGTCCACTATATAAGGTGCAATAATTCTCACTATACATTCGGACAGCACTACAAAATGGCGAAGTCACTATATAGTTCACGATGTAGTGAGTGATTTCGGACACAGGGTGTGACACAAAGGACACGCCTCCTTCACCAAGGAAACACTTTTGAATTCTCAAGTTATATAAATAATCTTTTAAGCCTTTTAAAAACGTAAAAAGATAAAAGAAATAGAACAGGTGAGAGAGAAAAAAGAAACTGACTCATCCGGAGGGAGAAAAGACATGGGAAGAATGGCAAGGAAGGACAAAGGGAAAAAAATAATAATAATAATTTACACACAGCTGCACTGCATAAACACACACACACACACTGAAACCAGAGTATGAGGGTGCAGTGTTAGTGTGAGCAGCTCACTTCATTCCAGTCACACAGGAGCAAATGATGAAACTCCGCTGCAAACCTTTGATTAGCAATTGATATTCAAAATGATTATTATTCAACAATATGAGTGACCTTCCTCACCAATATCCCTTTCTTTGTACATCAACAGCCGAAAATCAAGTTAAACATTCTGGTGCCAGACAAACACTAGCATTATATTGGTATATTCACTCAATAAAAGAGTTTGTGCGCTCCTGTAGTCATGCATGTAAAAACTGTTACCATGACAACATGCGCAGCTTAAAACGGCAGCAAGTTGCTGAAGTAAAATCCTGAGGTAATGTTAAACGCTAAGACTGAAAACTCTGTGGTGAATTTGAAAACCTTCTCTTCATTTAACGGTTTCTTATCACATTTATAAAAGTTTTCCACAGATTACACCATGTTAGCACTAATACTTGAAAATATCATTACATTAAGGTCAAGTTTTTCTGTTTTCATAATCGTTTCAGGGGTAAAATCTAGCTAACTAGCATAACACAATTAGCATGGGACTAGCTGTTAGCATTAGTTAGCTTGCTAGATAAACTAACCCTGCTAGCATTCATCTTTGTGGTTAAATGTAGTTTGCGAACATATGACTTCTGGAAGACTTGTTGCTAGTTCTAATTGGCTTGCTTCTTACGTCACACGCTAACCATTTTAGTTTGAGTCATACGCTACGTTCACACTGCAAGGCTTAATGCTCAATTCCGATTTTTTTGTGAAATCCGATTTTTTTGTGAGGTCGTTCACATTAACAAATATATGCGACTTGTATGTGATCCTCAGTATGAACGAAAAGCGACCTGAAAGTGTTCCGCATGCGCATTGCAGGATACGACGACGTCACACGCAGTGAGCATGGCCAGTGTTTACGGAAGTAAAACCGCCCGGTTGCGGTATGACTCATCCAATCTAGCTTGAATAGCTGCATCCCCCCAAATGGAAATCAGCTCCCTAACCTCTGCGTCCTTCCATTGAGAAGATTCAGAACCTTCACAGCCCGAAGCGTCCCTCGCATTGATGTCATGCGCAGGGGCGCAGATACGTTTTTTTGAACTGGGGGGGACAAAAAACTGGGGGGGGACAAAGCTGCCAGCAAACCAACCCCGATATGCCTGTCAAACTCGTTGTGGGTTACCATAGCAACCAAGCTCGAGCTCGCAACCTGTGCAGTCTGCGCAGCTCAACCAACCGAATATCAGTCTTTGTTTTGTTTTATGTGAGTTGTTGCAACTATGTATACACTGCCGTGCACCTCAATAAACCGAATGGTAATTAGTCTTTTGATTTTTCCGTGAGGTTTGCCTTATGCAAAGAAAGACAGCATAGACGTTTTGTCCTCCCTATAAGTGGGGGGGACCGAGCGAGGTGAATTTAAATCTGGGTGGGATGAGTCCCCCCCTCTATCTGCGCCCGTGATTATGCGCCATGTTGTTGTAACTTTTTTTTGAGAGACCCGCCGCCTACTTCAGCGCAGAATAGTGACGTTTGTGGCTTGTTGATGACGTGTACGTCGGATGAATGCGACCTGGCGGTTCAGACTGAAGTCGCATATGAAAAGAGCGGATAGGAATCGGAATTAGGACCACATATCCAAACGGCCTGGGTCGGATTTGAAAAAAATCGGATGTGTGTCGTTCATATTGTCAATAAAAGATCGGATACAGGTCACATATGGGCGAAAAGATCGGATTTGAGTCACTTCAGCCTGCAGTGTGAACGTAGCCATATTTGCCAGATGTTGTTTCCATGGTAAAATTTATTTAGCTAAACACACACACACACACACATATATATATATATATATATATATATATATATAAAGGAATGCAAGTGATATGAGAGTTTGCCAAAAGTTGTGCCCATGGATAAATTTAGAGGTCCGTATGGTGAAATACCGTGACCGAGGTCTTGAAAGTACTGACGGAGGCCCTCTGGGCCGAGGTCAGTATTTAAGGCCGAGGTCACGGTATTTCACCATACGGACCAACCTTAAGCTGGTAAATAATATATTTATTTTTTTCTTTACCAAATTCTAACAGAAAACGAGAGCGCCTGAAAGGGAAAACCGAGCCGAGCCGCCATTTTGAATCCTCATTCACGGCTGTAATGAAAATGGCTTCCTCCTCAGTATACAAGTGCACTTCCATGGCAGTAAAAAAAACCCAAAACAAAATAAAAAAAACAAACAACAAAAAAAACTACATTTTCCCACCTATGTAGTCCCCTATTTATACAAATAGGAGTCATTCAAGATTCAGCCATGTTTTTACTCAACATTAGCATGTTACAGGTTTTTAGCTTTCTCCTGAAATGTTGTCTTTTATTTCATCTTCCTCAGGGTAGTAAAACTTGCTTTCGCTGTGAACACTATCGTTATCGCCATCCATGCTGTAAAATTAATGCTATTCTCCTGAGAAATGCTGGCAAACATGTACAAGATTTTTGATAATCTTATAAATAAATCTTATATTAAAAAAAGATAAATGTTGACAAAAAAAAAAAAAAATGCTACTACGTTTGTTGTTGTTGTGAACAAGCGAGTCGCCAGAGGTCCGTAACCAGGGTCCGTATCGTAGGATACAGACCCGCTCACCAGCCAATCAGAGCGCAGGATTTGGACCGCGAAAAAAATAAAGTCACGTATTCCTTGCCAGAATCATGTCTGTGATTAAACTGAGCTCACTAACACAAGACAACTGTAAAGACCGACAATATACCAGATTTGTTTCTAGCATCAGTTAACTCGCTAGTTAGCTGCGTCAACCTGATTCTTTCTGCTCCAACAGCAAGGTAGAATTGTATGCTGTTAGAAATTGTTCCCATGGTTACATTTTAATAGCTAACAGCTTAACTGCTAGCTAGCTAGAATGTGCAAACTTAAATAAGTACCCTGGCTTTTAAAATGCTGCCTGCTAAGAATGATTCGAGTAAACAAATAGAATTGTAATCATAAAATTTATGCAATTATTATAGTGGGAAAAACTATTGGCAACCATCAGTGCCATGCACATAATCAAGGTTAAAGTGGATGCAATGAGGCTTTTCAGACTCACCGTCATTGTTCTGGAGGAGGATGGCCAGGATCTCACTGCAGTACAGCTTGTTAGCGTCAAATGGCATCTTTGCCTGTGTGATTAAGAAAAACCCATTCATGATCCAAGCACAATCTTAGTTTTTAACTACATTTTCATTATTATGCTTCATCATCGTTTTCTTCTATGATTGCTGAGGCTAATTCAGCTAATCCAGTTCCTGTTCAGTGAGCACCTATAACTGAATCGAGCTGAAATCAGCATGACGCTCCTGTTTGACCTTTTAAAGTGGTATCGTACACTTACAGTGGATATTTAAAAAAAAAAAAAAAAAAAAAAAAAAAGTGTACACAACCCATTAAAATGACTTTTTTTTACATCAGAAAAACCTGAAACCACGATAAATAATTTCAAAACTTTTCCCACCTTTAATGCAACCTATAACCTGTACAATTCAACTGAAAAACAAAAATCTGTTGGGGGGAAAACATAAAAAATAAAAAACCTTCAATAAGCTGGTTGCATAAGTGTGCACACCCTTAAACTAAGCACCTTTGGATTTAATTACAGCATTCAGTCTTTTTGGGTTCACACCTGCCATCAATTAAAATGGCTCTGATTAACCCCAAATAAAAGTTCAGACATTCACTCGGTTGCATCCTCCAGCAAAAGTTCACAGAGAGCTTACAAAGCATCAAAGGGATCTCATTGTTGAAAGGTATCAGTCAGGAGAAGGGGACAAAAACATTTCCACAGCATTAGAGACCACGGAGCACAGTGAAGACAGGCATCAAGTGGAGAAAATATGGGACAACAGTGACATTACAGAAAACTGGATGTCCCTCCAAAATTGATGAAGACAAGTAGCCTAGTAAACTAGACACACCCGCCTAGCGGCCAAAAATACTTTTGCCTACGAGTGGGTCTAGCCTCGGACCATATCAACAACACACCCTGGGCATCAAATCGTGCCCGCCAATCACAACGCAAGGTTTTTGTTTGGATTCTTTGGGCGGGCTTTTGCAGGAGTGACGACAAGGCTGCGCGACGCTGGAGAAAGCACAACAGGAAAGATGGCTACGGCTATTGAACAGCGCTTGTTTGACTCCGCTTCAGAATCGGTTTTAGAAGAATTAGACTTGGAGTTTTCGTTGAAACATGAGCAGGAAGAGGCTCTCCGCTCATTCCTTTTCAAGAAGGACGTATTATTATTAAATATTCACATTTAGTCTGGCTTGCCAGGCTAGTGTCCCTCTCCACATGCTGTTTGTTTTCCCTCCCCCACTGCTTTCTGTCGCTCTGACTACGTCACAGTCACTGTTGCGCTGATTGGTCAGAGCGTTGGCCTATACGCACAGAGACAGTTTGAAAGACAACGGGTTGTTCCTACCCACACCCTTCGGAAATGTCTACAACCGAGACCAGACTAAATATTCACATTTAGTCTGGCTTGCCAGGCTAGAAGACCAGACGAAAACTGGTCAGCGAGGCTGCCAAGAGGCCTACAGCAACACTGAAGGAGCTGCAGGAATTTGTCAAGTACTGGTTGTGTACTACATGTGACAATCTCCTGTGTTCTCCATATGTCTGGACTATGAGGTAGGGTCAAAGAAAAACATCCAGGCTCGGCTAAATTTTGCACAAAAATACATCAACTCTCCCAAACACACATGGGAAAACGTGTTATGGTCTGATGAAACCACAGTTGAACTTTTTGGCCACAATTCCAAAAGGTACATTTGGCACAAAAAACACAACACTGCGCATCACCAAAAGAACACCATACCCACGGTGAAGCATGGTGGTGGCAGCATCATGTTTTGGGGCTGTTTTTCTTCAGCTGGAACAGATGCTTTAGCCAAGGTGGAGGGAATTATGAGCAGTTCTAAATACCAGTCAATTTTGACCCAAAACCTCCAGGTATCTGCTAGAAAGCTGAAGATGAATTTCATCTTTCAACACGACAATGACCCCCAAAAAAAGTTTTGGAATAGCCCAGCCAGAGCCCAGACCTAAATCCAATTGAAAATCTGTGGGGTGACCTGAAGACGGCTGTGCACAAGAGATGCCCTCACAATCTGACCGATCTGGAGCACTTTTACAAGGAAGAGTGGGCAAACATTGCCATGTGGCAGGCTGATAGACTCCGACCCAAAAAGACTGAATGCTGTAATTAAATCAATAGGTGCTTCAAAGTAGGCAGTTTAGTTTAGTTTAAGGCTGTGCACACTTATGCACCCAGCTTATTGTACATTTTTTATCCCCCCCCAACATAAAAATTCTGTTTTTCAGTTCAATTGTACAGGTTATAGTGCACATTAAAAGGTGGGAAAAGTTTTGAAATTATTTATTGTGGTCTCATTTTTTTTTTTACATCAGAAAAACCTATCATTTTAACGGGGCATGTACACTTTTTATATCCATTATAAAATGTGTTTTTGAGCTCTAAACTGCCATGACTGTATTAGGATGAAACACATTAATGCTGGTGTTAATATTGACAAATCTATTCTTATAGAAATCTGGACTTTATTGGTTAAAATGCCATCTATTGGTTCAAATCATCCCGAACCTTTCAAGGCAGATACTGATATAGAGTCGACCATCTTGGTACTTGTCGGTCATAATTTCTTTTTTTTTTTTAAATAAAAGCACCTTAACATGCTCTAATCAGAGGTGGATGACCCACCTCCCCCAGCAACTGCCCTTGAGTAGAGTGAGAGTCTGTGAAACTGCGATCTTTTTCACATACATGCTGATCAAGACCCCCTGGGCAAGTCCTGCTTCATACACATACACTCCCCATTCCTACCCCCTCTCAGTCCATTGGGCACCTTTATTTATTTTTCCATTTTGCAAAATTATGCAGTGGGTGGAGTCCGGCTCAGGGCTGGTGGTGAAGTTACACTTTAACGACTATGTGTAAGGGACTTTATTATTCATGCAGTGCATGGTTATACGAGGACAGAAGAGTTTACTCTACACAGTTCATGGCAACATGACAGGTTGCATTTTTTTTGTCTTATTAACTTCAAAACAAAAGCGAGAAGCTGCTGAGGGAACAAGTGTTTATAGCTGCTATAAACATAAGCAGTGAGAAGAGGAACTTACCTCATGCACTGCAAAAAAAAAAAAAATTCTTAGCAAGTGAAAATATCTTGAAAATAGGTGAAATGATCTAGCATTTCCTATTAGAAGAATACAAAACAATTCTGAGATGATTAAACCTAGTTCTAGATTGCAACCAACTTATTCTAAGATGTCTCATCAAGTAAAAATATCTGCCCGTGCAGCAAGATCATTTCATTAGTATTAAGTAATTTTCTCCTCACATTCATTTTTCTGCAGTTTGCAATTTTTCCCACAACATTAACAGTAACAATCTGCATTAAATACATTTATTTTTTTCGCGGTGCGGTTTCCATCAAATCCTGTGCTCTGTGCTGGTGAGCGGGTCTGTATCCTATGGTAAGGACCCCAGGTACGGACCTTTGACGACTCGCTCGTTCACAACAACAAACATAGTAGCATTTTTTGTCAACATTTATAAAATTATCACAAATCTTATAATTTTTGCCAGCATTTCTTAGGAAAATAGCATTAATTTTACAGCATGGATAGCGATAACGACGGTCTTCACAGTGAAAGCAAGTTTTACTACCCTGAGGAAGAAGAAATAAAAACATTTCAGGAGAAAGCTAAAAACCTCTAACTTGCTAACACCGAGCAAAAACATGGCTGAATCCTGAATGACTCCTATTTGTATAAATAGGGGACTACATAGGTAGCAAAATGTAGTTTTTTTTTTTTTCCTGCTATGGAAGTGCGCTTGTATACCGAGGAGGAAGCAATTTGCATTACAGCCGTGAATGAGGATTCAAAATGGCGGCTCGGTTTTCCCTTTCAGGCACCCTCGTTTTCTGTTAGAATTTGGTAAAGAAAAAAATATTTATTTACCAGCTTAAGGTCGGTCCGTATGGTGAAATACCATGACCTCGGCCTTAAATACTAACCTCGGCCCAGAGGGCCTCCGGCAGTACTTTCAAGACCTCGGTCACGGTATTTCACCATACGGACCAACCTTAAGCTGGTAAATTTTTTATATATATATATATATATATATATATATATATATATATATAAAATATATATATATATATATATATATATATATATATATATATATATATATATATAAAAAACACACACTTTAATTTTTTTTTTCCTCCTCCTATTTCTACTTCATTTTATTATTTTATTTCTACTATTGTTTAATTCTTATTATTTTCTTTTAATTCTTTTGTTTTAGAATAAAAATAAAATTATTTTATGCAATTTTATTTCTCTATTGTTTACTGTGGTGGCACGGTGGTGTAGTGGTTAGCGCTGTCGCCTCACAGCAAGAAGGTCCTGGGTTCGAGCCCCGGGGCCGGCGAGGGCCTTTCTGTGTGGAGTTTGCATGTTCTCCCCGTGTCCGCGTGGGTTTCCTCCGGGTGCTCCGGTTTCCCCCACAGTCCAAAGACATGCAGGTTAGGTTAACTGGTGACTCTAAATTGACCGTAGGTGTGAATGTGAGTGTGAATGGTTGTCTGTGTCTATGTGTCAGCCCTGTGATGACCTGGCGACTTGTCCAGGGTGTACCCCGCCTTTCGCCCGTAGTCAGCTGGGATAGGCTCCAGCTTGCCTGCGACCCTGTAGAAGGATAAAGCGGCTAGAGATAATGAGATGAGATTGTTTACTGTTTTTGTTTTTACTTCTGTACAGCACATTGAACTGCCATTGTGTATGAAATGTGCTATATAAATAAACTTGCCTTGCCTAATAAATTAAAAAAAAATAATAATTTGATGAACTGCTGTGTTTCAAGTGGAAGAAAACACCGACATGCTGATACTGGAAAATAATCAACCACCCCATCTTGGGTTATTTTCCTAAAACAGCACAACATGGAGTGTTTTAATCCTTACTTATGACCGTATCACTTCTCTACAGTCTACAATGACACAACATGCATCAGAACAGACGCAGGGACTCAGAACCAGAGTATAATGTTACAAACAGAATTGTATTAAACACTTACGCTGCTCTCTTACCTTAATCCTCTTGAGGATCCACTGCATGAGTCCCTGCTGAGCGGCTTCGGTGCAAAGCCCTGGTCTGAACTCGGCCATGTTCTCCACAACGGCTGCAAAAGCACACAAGTTATACGCCAAGGTTACAAAGAAGAATCAGAAATCAAACCTGAGCAGTAGTGCTCCTGAGTTCTAGCTCTTGATGACAAGATTACCATAGCATTCTCTATGAAGGTTTTTGTGAAGCAAAAAAAAGGTTATAAATAGCCTTTCCTCAAACAAAACAAATGTTCAGAAACAGGAAGAGAACTCTCTAAACAGACATGTGATGCAGCTCAATTGGTACCATGTTGCTAACTACAACCCCGATTCCAAAAATATTGGGACACTGTTAAACAAAAACTGAATTTAAAAAATAAAATACATCTTCAACAACTTTTCCAGTCTTTTGTTGCCCTGTTCTAACTTTTTTTGGGGGTTGTGTTGCAGGCATCAAATTCAGAATTAGTGAATATTTAGAAAAAAACAATTAGTTTATCAGTTTGAACATTAAATATCTTGACTCTGTCTTACCCAACTGAATATAGGTTGAAAAGGGTTTGCAAAATCATTGCTTTCTATTTTTATTTACATTTTACACACCATCCCAACTTTTTTGGAATTGGGGTTATAGTTAATATATCAGCTTGGGCTTTTCACACCAATACGGACTTGCCGCCTTGTGAACTATACGTCATATCTGGACTCGCATGTTTCACAGAGGTAACACACTGTAGCCTTCTGTTAAATATAGTCAGCCAGGAAAAAAAAAAAAAATTTTTTATATATATATATATATATATATATATAAAAATAACTTTTCCATTATGGAAAACTGAGTGCGAACGAAAATTTATCTATCCTGTGTTGCTTTCACCTCACAGATTAACAGGCTTGGTATGTGAAAGGGGCTAAAAATCGATATTATATTGTATAATCTTTGCAGATTGCCAAGTGCTGCTAGCTGGTTAAAAAGATTCAAAAAGCAGAATATCATCACTTAGCTAATTTGGGATGGCTGCTAACTGTTTGCGAAAATACACATGTATTTAAATACGGAATTCAACGAAAAGTCGTCACTTGTATTGTTCATCCTCTGACTTGGGGGGGGGGGGGGGGGGGGACCGTTTCAACACAGAATTCCTAGTTAGGACTAGTCTGGTTAACATCAGACCATATCACAAGTGAAATATGGTCTGGAATCCGCCTATTGAATTTCTCGTAGGGGAGGTGTGGTTTACGATTGTCAACGGCCGTTTATTGGACGTTACGAATGTCTATCATTTGGCGTAACGTAGCCCATGGCCAATCATGGCAGTTGTACCCAGTGACGTAGTTAGAGCGACGAAGAGGCGAAGAAGAGAAGGAAAGAGAAAGCCAAACGCTGTTCTTTTTTTAAAACAAACTTTCGCTCTAAACTATTCAGAACAGTGTCTAAAGCTTGATCGAAAGTTTGGTTCGTATCGCTCGCCGCCATGTTAAATGTGATCCGTAAACAGTCCCAAATAAACTACAAGCTTCCGTTTGTCGAGTAGTACGCGTCACCGTCTTTCCACCCCTCCCCACTCTCTGATTGGCTCCCTAACTCAGGCGAGCCTTTAGACCATAGTTTCCATGCTGTCTTTTCAGATCGGAACGATTGTGCAAAGCAGCATGGGATTTCCCAGGCTAAGTTAGGACTTGGGACGCTGCTCAACTCCAAGTTCAACAAATGAGGTCAAATAAACATGGCCGCTTGCAGCATCAACAGTAAACGCAGCACCACTTCTTACCATCAAATAATTATTTGCTTTAGCTCAGTCGACACAATTATTTGCAGAAGGCGAGGTGAATATTGGTGAATAATAAGTGAGATGAAGTCGAGGTTATTATTCACTGAGCCTGAGGCAGATAATTGTTTTAGTATAATTAGACAGGTGATTATTTTAAAAAAATCATTTATCTTTTAAAAAAAACAAACAAACAAAAAAAAAACAGGCATGCAACTGTAATGTGTGCAGACTTCTCTCACTCATCTATGCTGAGTCACATTAAATACTGTGTTTTGAAACAGATAAAATAAAAGTCACAATTTCACCTTACCTTTGAATAGTTTTAGCCCAAACTTAATAGCAACTTTAGTGCTTTTAGGAACAACATTTTCTTTCATAATATTTGTGACGGACCACCATTTTGCTGAGTCACTTCAAGTCAAGTCAAGTTTATTGTCAAATATGCTATACATGCTCGACATACAGCACAGATGACATTTCAGTCCTCTCTGACCCACGGTGCAAACAGGCTATATATATATATATATATATATATATATATATATATATATATATATATATATATATATAGCCTGTGAGGGTGACATGTCAGATGCTGAGGGGGGGCAGGGGGGTGTGCGGGCAGAATCTGTGGCAGGGGGCAGAGGAGGGGCAGAACAGGGAGGGGGCTGAGCTTCCTGACTGCCTGGTGAAAGAAACTGTCCTTGAGCCTGCTGGTTTTGGCCCGGAGACTCCGCAGTCTCCTCCCTGACGGCAGCAGACTGAAGAGGCTGTGAGATGGGTGGGTGGGGTCACCTGCAATCCTGATGGCTTTGCGGGAGTTATAGATATCCATTAGAGAAGGGAGAGAGACACCAATGATCCTCTCAGCTGCTCTCACGATGCACTGCAGAGTCTTGCAGCAGGACACGGTGCAGGCGCCGTACCACACGGTGATGCAGCTCTTCAAGATGTTCTCGATGGTGCCTCTGTAGAATGTGTGCATGATGGGGGCCGGGGCTCTTGCTCTCCTCAGTTTGCGGAGGAAGTACAGACGCTGTTGGGCTTTTTTGGCCAGTGATGCATATTTCATTTGAGGGGATTGAGAAATAATCCAAATTTCTCGACCAATCAGTGCATGTGATTATAGAAAATCACCTCCGTATTTATACTAATTAATTATTTGCCAAAGGTGAAGTGAATATCGGTGAATAATAACTGAGACGAAATCGAGGTTATTATTCACCGATATTCACTGAGCCTGAGGCGAATAATTGTTTCAGTATAAATACACCGATTATCATAAAAAACAATTTATTATTTTGATCTTCAAAAACGGCATGCAAATGTAATGCACGTAGACTTGCGTCACTCATCTGTACCAAGTCACATAAAATATTCTCTTTTGTAATAAATAAAAATAAATCACAATTCCACCTTACCTTTGAATAGTTTTATACCAAACATTGTAGCATCTTTAGTGCTTTTAGGAACAGCATTTTCTTTCATAATTTGTAATTCTTCCTCACTTACAGTGACAGAGCGATTGGCCGCCATTTTACCGAGTCGCTTGAGGTGATTATCAAGAAATGGTCTGAATTTTTTGACCAATCAGCGAGCGCGATTTCCTGTCATCACCTCCGTATTTATACTAAAACAGACAAATACGCTTGTTACATCTAGAACACTGCCTGAACAGCTCACTGTTTGTTTCGAGGAGGAAAATATATATCACTCATCACAGTTAGCTAGCTAGCTTGCTGCTACCAAAAGATGAATACAGACACTCAATTTTTTTTTTTTTTTACCCACTTTGCAGCTGGAACGCAGGCTGAAAATGATGCAATTGTATGATCCGGCTTCCCACTTCCAAGGCGAGTTGAATACAACATAAGTACTTAAATGCTGTTATAAAACAGTGTCCTGAAATGTTGCTGATAATAATAATAATAATAATAATAATAATAATAATAATAATAACAATAATAATAATAATCCTCCATGCTGAATCTTGATTCATGAGGAGACCCCACACCCATGCTCTCTTTTTTTTGGTTCCACTTTTTTTTTTTTTGGGGGGGGGGGGGGGGGGATCAAGGAAAGGTGGATGCAAAATTAATGGCAACCAGACGTAAATTCCTTTTTTCATAAATCACAGCCTTTTCCATTCAGGCGGATTTTATTTGCACTTCAGGACGTGTGATTTGTTGAGGGGGGGAAAGCGCAGAAATGGTTTTTCTTCATGACGGAACACCACCATACCAAACTGATTTCCCATAATTCCACATCCTGACTTTTTTTTTCCCCCCCATATTTTATATAATAATATTTTATATATATATATATATATATATATATATATATATATATATATATATATATATATATATATAAATAAAATTAGTCAAGTACTGGCACATCTAGAGTCAGGTGTGTGAAATAAAGGCAGCAGAATCTCAGTATCACAGCTCCTTCAACAGTGAATTTAAAGCAGTGTGGAATTTCAGGTCCAGAATAATTCGTTCCATAAAACGGAAGCCGATTTCTAAGACGCACATGAAATGCACACTGCTGTGAAACACAAGAGCAGCTCTACGTGCATTTGTGTGTGTGTGTGTGTGTGTGTGTGTGTGTGTGTGTGTGCGCGCACGTGTGTGGTGTGTATGCACAGCATGGTGGGCGAGAGATTACATTCACAGTGCTAAAAGGATGAAGCCGTGGGAAGAGTGCGTGTTTGCGTGTGTGGAGCACAATCAGGGCTTTTTCCTTTCTCCAGCTAAACATTAAAGGCTGGTGTTGCTGAAACCACTTTCACTAAATCACCACATCCACCCACCCACACACACACTTCTGCGGCTCTGACCCAGTTTGTGCAAATCAGACTCACTGATTTGGTGCCACAGTAACAAACAAAAATAGAGGAGTGCAAGAACATCAGCCTCAAAACAGCTGGAGGTCTGGAGATTAGCTTTCTGTAGACATTTTTTCAGGAGGAAAATAAAACCATGTGCAACAAGCACTCTTTATAAAATCATGAGTGTGTAGGTGCGCGCGCGCGTGTGTGTGTAAACAGTAAGGGTGTGCATCTTAATTCCTGAGATTCAATTCTTGAGATGTAATCAACTACACAATGTATGAAAGCTGCACTGATGACACTTTAAAAATGTTATATAACTGAGAATGTAATGAGTATGACATAATTCAAATCAATCAATGTAATGAGACACTGTGTGAATAGTTATATTTTCATTATTTTACACAGTGAAAGCCTTTAACCTGAAATTGCAGCATGGTGTTTAAATTAATATTATAATTCAATTATATTATTAAAAATATTAGTGTGCATGTGGACACACTGAGGGGAGAAAGTGGAAGGCCACGCCTCCTTCGCCGAGACAAACAGGTGCAGAGGCCACGCCGCCTTCAGTCAGAATAATAGACATCATGGCCACTCCTCCTTTATTGAGGCATTTCACCTGACGTCACAGGGTCATGTGACGCCCCAGTGTCCGCCATTTTGAAGGTCAAGCTAGCTAATGTCAACAACATAGTAGCTAGTACGTTACTGTAGCAATGTTTACGTTCAGTCATTTGGATGACTGTTAAAACCTTTCAGTCTCAAGTTTTTCCTTTACTGTATTTACTAGTTTACTGTAATTATGATCCGACAGCTATTTACACCGGATCCAGTGTAAATAGCTGCCGGAGCGCGCTCCAGCTTGCTCCCCCTCAAATTAAGCAGCGCGCTCCGGCTTGCTCCCGGAGTGCTCCGGCCGAGGTTCCGGAGCGCACTCTGGCTTGCTCCCCCTCAAATTAAGCAGCGCGCTCCGGCTTGCTCCCCCTCAAATTAAGCAGCGCGCTCCGGCTTGCTCCCCCTCAAATTAAGCAGCGCGCTCCGGCTTGCTCCCGGAGTGCTCCGGCCGAGGTTCCGGAGCGCACTCTGGCTTGCTCCCCCTCAAATTAAGCAGCGCGCTCCGGCTTGCTCCCGGAGTGCTCCGGCTGAGGTTCCGGAGCGCACTCTGGCTTGCTCCCCCTCAAATTAAGCAGCGCGCTCCGGCTTGCTCCCGGAGTGCTCCGGCCGAGGTTCCGGAGCGCGCTCCGGCTTGCTCCCCCTCAAATTAAGCAGTGCGCTCCGGCTTGCTCCCGGAGTGCTCCGGCCGAGGTTCCGGAGCGCACTCCGGCTTGCTCCCCCTCAAATTAAGCAGCGCGCTCCGGCTTGCTCCCGGAGTGCTCCGGGAGCAAGCCGGAGCGCGCTGCTTAATTTGAGGGGGAGCAAGCCGGAGCGCGCTGCTTAATTTGAGGGGGAGCAAGCCGGAGCGCGCTCCGGCAGCTATTTACACTGGATCCGGTGTAAATAGCTGCTGGATCATAATTACAGTAAACTAGTAAATACAGTAAAGGAAAAACTTGAGACTGAAAGGTTTTAACAGTCATCCAAATGACTGAACGTAAACATTGCTACAGTAACATACTAGCTACTATGTTGTTGACATTAGCTAGCTTGACCTTCAAAATGGCGGACACCGGGGCGTCACGTGACCCTGTGACGTCAGGTGAAATACAGTACCTCAATAGGGGCCAACAGGCACACAGGCCACACGTCCTTCATTGGGTTGACAGTTTTAGAGACTATACCTTTTGCAGGGAGATTAACCAGTGCAGAGGCCACACCTTTTTTGAACTAGAAGTGATCTGGGATCAGCGTTCAAATACGGGCTTCTCTCAAATACTTTTTTTTTTTTTTTAAACAAATCAATTCGTCCCAAAGGTTAAATCATCATTTGTGCTTCACATGGTTTTACGCCAAGCCTTTCCAAGTCGTCGTATGATAACAGCTGCACTGTACCTAGCGTGTTGTGAACTCCATCCGCTTCTTCTTTCACTGTCTCATCCAACCGCTCCATGTTCTGCACCATTAGCGCCACCACCTGGCCCTCCAGCTTAAAGAGGGGGGAGGGGGAAAAAAACAAAACACACAAAACGATGTACAGATTAAATGATTTCAAGAGATAAATTCAAACAAAGCAAAAAAAAAAAAAGTCACAAATTGTTCGGTCTATGCTATCTCCTGAGACTGCACTTTATGTACATGTATGTAGTGTTTATGGTGCCTTGGAGACGCTGCTGTCAATCACTATGCAATCTGGGACGCCCACACAGTTCCGCGCCGTCGGAAAAACAAGACTTTGTTGCTTTCAGTTATAATTAAATTAGAGTTTCATATGCATTTCTTGAAAGTGCCACCGGTAAATGCTTATTAAATGAAAGTATCACAAAGATTCTTTTTTAAATACTGGAAGCTGATTGCAGATATTAAAGCCCCAGGCAACACTGTCACTGTTTTATTGCCTGTAAAATAAAGTATATGAGAAAACACAATTGACTTCAAGCACTCTTTGGAGGAGAAAAAAAAAACGCTCCTGTGTTTAAAAATTAAACATGAGACGCAGCACAGATCAGACCAATTTCCTGTCAAACCTCCCTCCTCTGCATCGGCGCCTCCACAAATCAGAAATGCCACTGCGACGCACCGTCTCTCACTCCTGCTACAATACTGTGCTGATTTTATCCTGCTGTGCTCCGATCAGCGGTTCTGCTTTTTTCTAAATGTCATTACACACGCGACACCAGCTTCCAACCTAGAAACGCTGATCAGTCGCTAATGGTTATTTAAATTGCACTAAAACTGAAGAGTGGAGGAAATTGGTTTTCTGTTTTCGGACAGCATTCAGGCTTTTAACATCTTGACTCAAGTTGTTTGGCTTCACTATGATTGCAATTAATCTCAAGAGCTTGGAGACACCATCAAAGCTTTAAAGTAGCAATTTTAAACCATTACAAAAAAAAATAAAAAATTACAGTTAAATAATAAATAATGCTCCCCAGAAACACCTCTACACCTTTAGGCTCAAAAGAATATGGAGCTAGAAATGTGCATTAATATGCAAATTGTACTTCTGAACAGTTCTTAAAAAGTCACCATGAAATAGCTCTTTGACTGTAATTTGTTTGATTCTGTATGTTGATGTATTTCCTTCTGAAACAGGAAGTTGGAGCGTCGTGATGTTGAAGTGTTTTGAACGGTGTTGGTGAAACTTTTCCGAAAAGACAAAGCGCCGTCACATTACGACAACCTCGTACAAATTCCACCTTCATCATCAATAAACTCCAAGCATTTTTCCGCTCAATTAAGTGACGGCTGGAAAAGGAAGAAATAGTGTCTGGGGAATATAAAAATAACCCAAGAAACCACATTTACCATAGAGCAAGACGTCTCTGGGGGGCAGGACATATCCAGATCTAGAGAGAATTTCACTGAACAATTTCCAAAACTCCTCCCCCCCAGATATCAGCATCTATATAACTAAGGAACAGATATGTAAAGTTTTGAAATGCAGATTTTTATTTTAAAGATGACGGTAGAGCTCGTTAATTTCCTCACCAGGGCATCGATGAGGACTTCGGCTCCTTCCTCGCTCTCGTTGAGCGTATCGACGTCCGTGAGCTCCTGCAGCAGGTCCACCACTGCGATGGCGATATGTGTTCTGGATTAAGGAAAACCACTGGGTTCTGCATGGAACTTCTTGCACATACATACTTTCTAAATTACTGCGAGTTGTCCGAGTGGTTAGCGTGTCCGCTTCTCAACCAGAAGATAGCAAGTTCTACTCACGGTCAGGTCATACAAAAGACCATCATAAAAATGGTACCTACTACCGTCTGGCAAGACACGCTGCAATACAGATGTGAGTGGGGAAGTCAAACTCTCGCGGTTACCAGAGGACCCACCCCCTACTGTAACCCTAGCTGTATAGGAGAGAGGCCGAGGGCTATCGAAACGGAGATTGGTGCCACACCCGTACGCCTTAAAGGGGAACTAAAGTCAGTCAGTCAGTCTTAAACTTGCTTTATTTCTTAATTAACGTGTTAATAAAACTGAAAATGTAATTGAATAACCTTATATCATGACTCTTATTAGCATATTATATTACACTTACCAGCCTTTTCGGTTTTTAGCCATGTTGAACGTAGTTTGTATGGTCCACGGCAGGCGTCGCTCATCCGCGCGATCTTCACGAGACTTGTGCGAGACTTCAAACGGGAAGCGTCAGCGCTGCCATTTTGAAAACTGTTTACACAGCGGCCAGATCACCATATCATTCCAATTTAAATTAATTTCGAGATTTGCCAGCTTCGTCAGTGATGGAGTGTCAGTCCTGTGCGCGCGCCGTGAACAAGGCGCAGCTGAGCTCAATTAAGGACCTGTGTGTTTGCCTATTTAAGGGCTGTGCTGATGCATTTGCATCACGAAGTATTACGATACGCATGTACGCATTACCAAGCCTTTCTACCCGTTGTCTTAATTTCCTGCTTCACGATCCTCGTGCCGGTTTCTCGTTCTTGTCCTCGCTTGCCTTTGATGTCCTGTTTGCGCCTCGACCGACCCTTTTGCCTGTATTCTCATTTTTGAGCTAGCCTGCCGTTTTGGATCATTTGCCTGTGTGTGTGTGTGTGTGTGTGTGTGTGTGTGTGTGTGTATGTGTGTTTTTATATATATATATATATATATTTATTCTGCACTTTATTAAACTGTATACTTCTGCACATACATCCGCCTCCCTCGCATACATGACATGGAGATTATTCCATACAACTTCGAACCAACGTGGAGTAGAGAAGAGTTGGAAAGACGACAGGATAAGGACGAGTCCGTCGCGCTGGTATTTATGTCATTACTGTTGCACAATTAAAACTTGCCAGATCAGGCAGCTGGTGGGGTTTCAAAATAATAAATACATATTATACTCCGCGCATTTCCCACATAATCCTCACTAAGGTTTCGGACAACACTACAAAATGGCGTCCCCACTATATAGTGCCCTATATAGTGAGTAGGGAGTGATTTCGGACACAGGGAAAACTTCCGGCTTGATTACATCAGCATTCGAAGGAGGCCGTGCATGTCTTTTGACAACGTTGGCAGATGTTGGTCACTTTGATTTCTGCTATACGTTTTACTTCCGTCCTATGATGTCTCGCACAGGTCTCAGCGAATCTCGTTTACGGCCATTGCTTTGATATACAGTGATGCTTGAAAGTTTGTGAACCATTTAGAATTTTCTACATTTCTGCATAAATATGACCTAAAACAACATCAGATTTTCACACAAGTCCTAAAAGTAGATAAAGAGAACCCAGTTAAACAAATGAGACAAAAATATTATACTTGGTCATTTATTTATTGAGGAAAATTATCCAATATTACATATCTGTGAGTGGCAAAAGTATGTGAACCTTTGCTTTCAGTATCTGGTGTGACCCCCTTGTGCAGCAATAACTGCAACTAAACGTTTCCGGTAACTGTTGATCGGTCCTGCACACCGGCTTGGAGGAATTTTAGCCCATTCCTCCGTACAGAACAGCTTCAACTCTGGGATGTTGGTGGGTTTCCTCACATGAACTGCTCGCTTCAGGTCCTTCCACAACATTTCGATTGGATTAAGGTCAGGACTTTGACTTGGCCATTCCAAAACAGTAACTTTATTCTTCTTTAACCATTCTTTGGTAGAACGACTTGTGTGCTTAGGGTTGTTGTCTTGCTGCATGACCCACCTTCTCTTGAGATTCAGTTTATGGACAGATGTCCTGACATTTTCCTTTAGAATTCGCTGGTATAATTCAGAATTCATTGTTCCATCAATGATGGCAAGCCATCCTGGCCCAGATGCAGCAAAATAGGCCCAAACCATGATACTACCACCACCATGTTTCACAGATGGGATAAGGTTCTTATGCTGGAATGCAGTGTTTTCCTTTCTCCAAACATAACGCTTCTCATTTAAACCAAAAATTTCTATTTTGGTCTCATCCGTCCACAAAATATTTTTCCAATAGCCTTCTGGCTTGTCCACGTGCTCTTTAGCAAACTGCAGATGAGCAGCAATGTTCTTTTTGGAGACCAGTGGCTTTCTCCTTGCAACCCTGCCATGCACACCATTGTTGTTCAATGTTCTCCTGATGGTGGACTCATGAACATTAACATTAGCCAATGTGAGAGAGGCCTTCAGTTGCTTAGAAGTTACCCTGGGGTCCTTTGTGACCTCGCCGACTATTACACGCCTTGCTCTTGAAGTGATCTTTGTTGGTCGACCACTCCTGGGGAGGGTAACAATGGTCTTGAATTTCCTCCATTTGTACACAATCTGTCTGACTGTGGATTGGTGGAGTCCAAACTCTTTACAGATGGTTTTGTAACCTTTTCCAGCCTGATGAGCATCAACAACGCTTTTTCTGAGGTCCTCACAAATCTCCTTTGTTCGCGCCATGATACACTTCCACAAACATGTGTTGTGAAGATCAGACTTTGATAGATCCCTGTTCTTTAAATAAAACAGGGTGCCCACTCACACCTGATCGTCATCCCATTGATTGAAAACACCTGACTCTAATTTCACCTTCAAATTAACTGCTAATCCTAGAGGTTCACATACTTTTGCCACTCACAGATATGTAATATTGGATCATTTTCCTCAATAAATAAATGACCAAGTATAATATTTTTGTCTCATTTGTTTAACTGGGTTCTCTTTATCTACTTCTAGGACTTGTGTGAAAATCTGATGTTGTTTTAGGTCATATTTATGCAGAAATATAATACATTCTAAAGGGTTCACAAACTTTCAAGCACCACTGTATGGACTGATCTATTACATTGTATATTGCAAATGCTCATAACTTGCTATAGCAGTGACAAAACAGCTGTCAGTAATGCATTCCTACATTTTAAAAAATGAGAAATAGAATTTTGATAATAAAAAAAAAAAAATTGTCTTCAGTTCCCCTTTAAAGAGAGTTGGTTAGTACTGGGAGAGGAGACGGCCTGGGAAGACCAGATTCTGGCATGAGAGAGACTTTGACTTTTGACTTTTTAAATTACTGATTTGTCAGGAGGTTAAAAATGTGCGCCATTAAATAAAAAAAAAAATTATATATATTTTTTTTTTTCGACCAAAAAACAAGATGTCAGCACTTTAAGGTCCTGCAGGACTACTTCCTGATCAATCACCTACATCCTGACTAGCATATGTCGCTGCAAATCGGTATACGCGCACATAGGGCTGGGCGATATGAGAAAAAATTCTATCACGATATATTTTTTCAAAATTTTCGATAACGATATATATCACGATATAAATCAAATCACTATTTTTGTATTTTCTTTAATTTTTTGCTCAAAATATGAACATTACAAATTAGTTCCTTCCTAATTAACAAAAATAGCTTAACAAGCCTTCAAGTTTCACAGAACCAAAACAAACTGGATGCACATTCTTTTGTTCTTTTTGTTCAAATGAATAAACTGAAACTGAAAAATAAAAACTATATACCATTGTTAATCATTTGTGCAAATTCTAGCAGCTTTCAAATAAACATAAAAGACATATTGACGTGTAAACCTTATGCTGCAAGGAGAAAAAAAGTGCAATCCTGTATGTCAGTGTGTTTAAGGTTTTGTGTAACACTTTGTTGTATGTCTGATTTTAAATATCCAAAATACCTCCACACAACCGAAGATCTCTGGCCCTTCTTTTCAACGATGTCCTCCAGGGCAGTGCTCTGACTTTCCTGTTCAGAACTCCGGTCAGTCGGCTTCTCGCTCATTTTTATAATCGCTTTGTTTCACGCTTTGTTGGAGAAATGCCGCGCTCCTGCAAACTTCACCACAGCCATGCTGTGCGTTGCTGCTACACGTGTGTGTGTTTGTGTGTGCACGCAACCTAACTTGACATGGCTCTCTTCCAACTGATTGGTTACGTGCGGTACTGTTTAGTTATGATTGGCTATTCGCGTGTCTGTCAAAACTTCGGCTGAAGTAATTTTATTGAAGGCGTAGGCTTATCGTAGGCATATCGTACGTGTCTAATTTCTAATCGTAGAGATTTTATATCGTGAATAACATCGTAATCGTAAAATCGCCCAGCCCTACGCGCACATACTCATGAGGATATCAGTGTTTTCGTGGCTCAGCAGGCCAAGCAGAGACTGCACAGCATTCAGCTCCACCAGCAGGTGATACAGCTCCGGGATGGTGGTGATCACGTGCATCTCCTGGATGATGTCATTGAGGTCCAGTTCAGACTCCATGAACCTACAGGAAGATGTTGTGATCAGAAACAGCCATGCTGTAAAACCAGACCACTTCATGTTGTGTGTTAACTCACTTCTCTGGATTGTCTGGGAACTTAATCCTGAGCTCCTGGTTTTTGTACGACCTCTTCTCGAAGGTCAGGATCATTTTCTTCACCGTGCCCTCATCCACCGGTTCGCCCTGGTACAGAGACAAAGACACGCTGCAGTACAGCACGTTACAATGTTCATCAGTGCTACATTAACCTTATGAACCAGTCAGTGGTGCTAGATGATATGGCGATGTAGCACCTCAGGGTCCACCTCGTCCTGGTCCATGAGCTTCTCCAAGATCCTCTCTCTGTTCTCCGGATCTTCCTGCTCAGGTTCTGGCACTGCTACCGCAGGTTTCGGAGGTTCTCTGCTCGATGTCTTCTTTGCCCAAGACTCCTCAGAGCTGCCTTCCTCCCTTGGCCGCTTGCCTCCCCGCTCGGGCTGTCAGTGACAAGAACAGGTTAAAAGGTGCAGTCAGGGAGTTTGGTGAAGTTAACAGAAACTTAGCCCATGTTTACATTCGACCGTATCAGCAGATCATCAGATTAACGTTTTTAAAACGATTAGTGTGCACACAGCAACACCAATACACGATTTGCGTGCACACAGCAACACCAATACACGGATACGCTCGGCTCCGCAGGCATCCTGCGCTCCAAATCACTCCGCCCTGAACAGCGAGTGCCCTCTGGAGGGTGCGCACTCCGGCCCTGCGCAGCTCACACAGTGCGCGAGTGAAGTGCACAAGCTGTGATTCGGGACTGAGCCGCTGTGTGTGTGATCCCAGCGCATATCACTTACCACTTGCAAGTGGAAGGATGGCAAGCCTAAAGACAATCATAACTACACAATGGGCAGTATTTGCATCAGTATTTGCAGTATTTTCATACTTTTATACTCTTTAATGAAAGGTGATACAAGGCGGAAGTCCGCGCCGTTTTTCAGCAGTCGCGTCACATGACCAACGCCAGCGAATCAGGAAGGTGGATGTCACAGTGACGTTGTCCAATGACGACGCCAGCTAGAGCTCAGCACAGCGTATCCGCGTATCTCAATGTTTACACAGCACCGGAGCTGACACGATCTGGATTGAATACGTGGACGCTGGCGGATTCCCGTTTCCCGGCGGTTTAATGTAAACGGACAGTGCATCCGCGAAGAAAACGAGACAGATACGGTCTAATGTAAACTTGGTCTTAAGGTTCACTTAACTATAAAAGTTTTCCTATAGTGAGGACAAGTGTAGCACGCGATGGGAAAAATGTGATATTAAAAAAAAAAAAAAAATGGGTATTATGACTTTACAAGATTTGCTTAATGAAGCATTTAAGTAAATGTTAGGTTTTGATCTGTCTGTAGCGGAGGAGGTTGAATTGACAAAGTATGACGTAGGAATGTGGATCTCTGCCTCACGGATCAATCCGGGAGCAAATAGTCACGGACACAGCTGCTCAGAGATGTTTCTCAGTTTATTGTAGGACAAACATGAGTATATATTCACATTCAAGAGTGTGTTGTAGCTTTGTGATTGGATAATGATGATTTAATTGACGAAGCGAAGTTATCAATGTATAACGAAGCATTACATCACTGGTTTGGACTGCACTACTGTATGAAAGAAGAGAGACATTTGCTGCTTTTCCACGACCAACGCGGCTGAGTCGGGCTGAGCCGTGCGGTGCTGAGTTGGGCTGAGTCGAGCTGAGCGGGGCTGTTGGAGTTGCATTTCGACTACAACCGCGCTGAACCGTGCTGGCTGGAAGTGGGTGGACACATTGGGTGGAGTTAGCGAAAGTGGGTGGACGTCAGGTGATGTCGTTAGGCGGCGCAAACAGTGACATCAGTGACCTTTTAAGCGGTAGTCTCACGACCCGAATAGTAAACAATAAACATGGAGTCGTTAGTGTTGCTGGTCTTGGTGCTGTGGCTTGTTGTTACCGACAACGCCAACAGATACTGGCAAGAGCGTATAGATGAGGCGAGGCGCATAAGGCTTCAGAAATTCTCGTAATTCGTAATTCTTCTTCTTCCGGGTTTACAGATCCCAGCGTGCTCGCGGGGCGTGTGTGGGTGTGTGAGGACACTCCTCCTCACCAATCAGTGCACAGGGGAGTGTCTGCTCACGCCCCTAGCCTCACTCAGCTCGGTTTGGCTCGCTTCAGCCCCACTCCAAAACCGTGCGAGTTTTAGGGGCTAAGCAGGGCTGAAGCGAGCTGAGTCGTGCTGCTCTGAGGTAGTCGAAACGCGAGCCGTGTCGGGCTGAAGTGAGCTGAAGCGAGCTGAAGTGAGCTGAAAAAGGGTAGTGGAAAAGGGCCAATTATGTACCATTAGATTACTTGTCAGGATCATAGTCTTATGAAAAGAAGACAGACATTACTGATCAACAGAACCTTCATTGAGCAGAGAGCAGAATGTGTGAGCGAAGATAAATCGCAAGGATTTAACTAATGAAAAGACACAGCAATCAGAACAGCTTGTTCCAGTTTCAAGAACAAGTAGCAATCACATCGGCCTGTACCAGTTTCAAGCATGCTAAACAAATATTTATTTCAGAAAATAAATATATAAAGTAAAAGAAACTTCCACAAATGTTAGGCATAGGCTTATAAGTCTACATGCTCCATCAACATGTCTTCTTGCTGGACTTTTTGAAAATATTTAGTGTACTTCAAAGGGGCAATAAACAATATTTTTCATTTCTTACTTGTACAAATAATGTAGAAATTGAAAAAAAAAATGAAAGTTTAAGCCGCTGTCCTCAGGACAAGTGCATTACCAAAAAAAAAAACTGGAAAAAAAAAAATAATAATAAGCAGCTCGGAAATCTGACTTCTAGTTCAGGATGCTTGTTTGTATTCGGATTGGCCTCTTATCTATCATTTTATAGACACGCCCCAACACCCCTTCACCTCTTCATAAATCATTATCCTGAGAATTTGTGCATGTTGTACTAATTTATAGAGCGGACTCACGCTCTCATATTTCATTTCAGGTGGCATGGTGGTGTAGTGGTTAGCGCTGTCGCCTCACAGCAAGAAGGTCTGGGTTCGAGCCCCGGGGCCGGCGAGGGCCTTTCTGTGCGGAGTTTGCATGTTCTCCCCATCTCCGCGTGGGTTTCCTCCGGGTGCTCTGGTTTCCCCCACAGTCCAAAGACATGCAGGTTAGGTTAACTGGTGACTCTAAATTGACCGTAGGTGTGAATGTGAGTGTGAATGGTTGTCTGTGTCTATTGCCGCTTTTCCACTACAAACGCGGCTGAGTTGGGCTGAGCCGTGCCGTGCTGAGTCGAGCTGAGTGGGGCTGTTGGAGTTGCATTTCGACTACAACCGCGCTGAACCGTGCTGGCTGGAAGTGGGTGGACACATTGGGTGGAGTTAGCGAAAGTGGGTGGATGTCACGTGATGTCGTTAAGCAGCGCAAACAGTGACATCAGTGAGCTTTTAAGCGGTAGTCTCACAACCTGAATAGTAAACAATAAACATGGAGGACATGGAGTCGTTAGTGTTGCTGGTCTTGGTGCTGTGGCTTGTTGTCACCGACAACGCCAACAGATACTGGCAAGAGCGTATAGATGAGGCGAGGTGCATAAGGCTTCATAATTCTCGTAATTCGTAATTCTTCTCCTTCCAGGTTTGCGGTGTTTACAGATCCCAGCGTGCTCGCGGGGCGTGTGTGGGCATGTGAGGACACTCCTCCTCACCAATCAGTGCACAGGGGAGTGTCTGCTCACGCCCCCAACCTCACTCGGCTCGCTTCAGCCCCACTCCAAAACGGTGCGAGTTTTAGGGGCTAAGCAGGGCTGAAGCGAGCTGAGTCGTGCTGTTTTTTGGTAGTCGAAACGCGAGCCGTGTCGGGCTGAAGTGAGCTGAAAAAGGGTAGTGGAAAAGGGCCACATGTGTCAGCCCTGTGATGACCTGGCGACTTGTCCAGGGTGTACCCCGCCTTTCGCCCGTAGTCAGCTGGGATAGGCTCCAGCTTGCCTGCGACCCTGTAGAACAGGATAAAGCAGCTAGAGATAATGAGATGAGATTTCATTTCTTCCTTGTTTGTTTATTCACTTTTTCATATATTTGGAGTGCCTGGATTGTCTTCTTGCTTTAGCACCTTGGCTTTCAAGCAGCTGAATATTCACATGTGCTTGAAAGTGATGCCATGACAGTCCTTCCTAATGCTAAATTTACCACGATAAGTTTTGGGGGTGGAGCTTTGTGTAGATGGATGGAAATGAGGGAAGGGTTGAGGAGGTTTAAAAAAAATAATAATAATACATTTTATATTTCAACTCCAACCATTTAACCATTACAGACCTCTTTTTCACAAATCCTTCCTCATACACCTTTAAGCTAGGTTCTCTCTTAGGACTGCCTGTCCCCTGGGAGGGCAATATGGAGAAGGCATTCGAATGTAAGAGAATGCAGTATCAGCAGTTGTGTATTGGTTGTGAGGACAATGGGTGAGCATGCTCAGTATAGCCAAAGGTTGGCTGTCATGGATTCCTGGGGAGGTCCAGGACAGCCTTCCTATCCAAACTTGGACTTGGCACACGTGCCAGAACATCTGCCTCCATGCAACTTCATGCAGCAGCTGAAAAATCAAGGTGGATCTGGTTCAAAGCATGTAACTTGTCATCATGATGGCCCAATTTATAAAACACCCCCCGGTGGCTTTTTGCTGCTGGTGGCGCCAGGGATGGCAGTACCATCTTAGCCGCCGAAACTGTGTGTTCATCCCTGTTTGGCTGCTGAGGGTGGGGGGTGTCGAGCAGCTATAGGCTGTATGTAATTTTTTCAGTTAAGTTAGGTTGAATCCCAAGTAACTACCTAATCACTTTACACGCTGGAGTGCATTTCTCTAACAACTGCTTGGATTGAAGCTCCATCTTCAACACACATCACAGGTTTATATTAATGTGCTCGTTTCTATGATGTGTACATGTTGATACGATGAATTTTTTTTTGCATAAGAAGGTAGTAAGATTTGTTTAACATTGATGGAAGCAGTCTACAGTGACAGTGCTAGAGGAAATCTTCAGGACAGAGGAGTGCACACTTTTTGCAGTTTCTCAGGAACATGACAAGTTGTGTCTGGGTTTTTTTTTTTTTAATCTTATTAACTTATAAAGTTAAGTTAAGAGACAGGAGGCAAAGTTGGAGGTGGCGGCATTGAGGATGTTAAGGTTCGCAATGGGAGTGACGAGGTCGGACAGGATAAGGAACGAGCGCATCAGAGGGACGGCACATGTGGAGAGCTTGGGAATGAAGCTAAGAGAGATGAGACTGAGATGGTACGGACACATCCTGAGAAGAGATGCAGAGCATGTTGGAAGGAGAATGTTGAGGATGGAGCTGCCAGGCACATGAAAACGAGGGAGGCCAAAGAGGAGATACATGGATGTGGTGAGAGAGGACATGAAACTGGCAGGTGTGGTAGAGAAGGATGTGGAAGACAGGGAGCAATGGAGACGAAAGATCCGCTGTGGCGACCCCTAATCGGGAGCAGCCAGAAGAAGGCAAGGCAAGTTTATTTATATAGCGCATTTCATACACAGTGGCAGTTCAATGTGCTTTACAGAGGTAAAGGCAAAACAGTAAACAATAGAAAATAAAATTACATAAAATAAAGGGGGAAGAAGAGAAACAAAAAATAAGAATTAAACAATAGTAGAAATAAAATAAAATGAAGTAAAAGTTCAGTAAAAAACAGCAGAATAAAATAGAATAAAAGTTAAGTAAAGTTTAAAACATGTAAAGATGATATTAATCAGTTAGCAGAAAGCATCTGAAAACAGCTTGGTCTTTAATCTAGATTTGAAGCTGCCAACAGCAGGAGCATTTTTAATGTCCTCTGGCAGTTGGTTCCATAGCTGTACTGCATAGTAGCTAAAAGCTGCTTCACCACACTTTGTTTTAACAACAGGTTTTAATAGTAAATTTTGCTGCTGCGATCTGGTAGATCTGATTGGGTTCGGCCGCTGCAACATATCAGAGAGGTAATTGGGCCCTGTACCATTTAGAGATTTGTACACCAGCAGCAATGCTTTAAAGTCAATTCTGTAGCTTACTGGAAGCCAGTGAAGGGACCTTAGAATTGGAGTAATGTGCTCTGTTCTTTTTGCTCGTGTGAGAACCCTCGCCGCTGCATTTTAAACCAGCTGAAGTCGTTTGATGGTCTTTTTTGGCAGGCCTGTGAAAAGGCCATTGCAGTAATCAACCCTACTAGAGATGAAGCCATGTATAAGTTTTTCCAGATCATTTTTTTTTACATAAGTCCTCTTAGTTTGGAAATGGGGCGGCATGGTGGTGTAGTGGTTAGCGCTGTCGCCTCACAGCAAGAAGGTCCGGGTTTGAGCCCCGTGGCCGGTGAGGGCCTTTCTGCGTGGAGTTTGCATGTTCTCTCCGTGTCCGCGTGGGTTTCCTCCGGGTGCTCCGGTTTCCCCCACAGTCCAAAGACATGCAGGTTAGGTTAACTGGTGACTCTAAATTGAGCGTAGGTGTGAATGTGAGTGTGAATGGTTGCCTGTGTCTATGTGTCAGCCCTGTGATGACCTGGCGACTTGTCCAGGGTGTACCCCGCCTTTCGCCCGTAGTCAGCTGGGATAGGCTCCAGCTTGCCTGCGACCCTGTAGAACAGGATAAAGCGGCTAGAGATAATGAGATGAGATTGGAAATGTTTTTTAGGTGATAAAATGCTGATTTAGTGATTGGTTTCATGTGACTGTCAAAAGAAGAAGAATTAACTTCTAAAGAGCAAATAAAGACATGTCGGTGAGTAAATGACTATAGCAGCTATAACGTAAGTGAGAACAGGAACTTGTTTCGTGGGCATTCAACAACATTAAATGTAACAAATGTATAAAAAGTATAATGCTCCCTTCTATATAAAAAAAGAACTGCTAAACTGTTGTATAAGGGGAGTAAAACACTTTGCTTCGTATTGTAAAAATATTCAACGTCAGGTTTGTAACATTAACTCTGCTCCATCCCACCACCCTGTTGTTGATTATTTTCCAATAACTGCACGACACAGTTTTGACACAAGCATCTTTACTCAAACTTCACACTACAGCACCCTGTGGCTGAATTTTAATACTGTTGTGCACAGACGCGAGTTAAATTAGAGTGAAACTGCATAACTAGTAAAACTGAACACTAGCTAATAACTACCGTTATTAATCCCTTAGTGTTAAAGCTCGCTGTTCTGCTTTAACTTAAACATATGTGACCATTTTGAAATGATGTTTTAACAACACAGTAAGCCGAATACCCATGCTAGATGCTGGCTGAATCCCAAATAGATCCACACGGCCTAACTAGTGCACTAGATACTCCGTGGAAGCCATTACAGAACACCTAAATTAGTGCACTTCTATAATAAATACAGCGCCATTTTAGATTTCGCCCTTTTGTTGTTAGCTGTACTGCATGCTCACATACAAAAACTCGCCGGCAAATGTAGAAAAAAAGGACTGCTGCACGATTAAGAGGAGTTTAACAGATTTTACCTGATAATTCAGCAGCTCACCGACGTCCATACTTTGTTAAAAACTGAAATTACCCCACAGAAATTCTTATTTAAGGTGTAAAATATTAACAGCACAGTAAGCATCCGGTAAAGTTTATTTCTTCTTCGGTGTATTGATGATCAGAAAGAAGTTTAGCGCAGCAGCGACACCTTCAGGCGCGGGGAGGCGCAGCACTGTACACAGAAAATAAAGCACAAATAATTTCTCATCTCATTATCTGTAGCCGCTTTATCCTGTTCTACAGGGTCGCAGGCAAGCTGGAGCCTATCCCAGCTGACTACGGGCGAAAGGCGGGGTACACCCTGGACAAGTCGCCAGGTCATCACAGGGCTGAC
Source organism: Neoarius graeffei (assembly GCF_027579695.1). NCBI lineage: Eukaryota > Metazoa > Chordata > Actinopteri > Siluriformes > Ariidae > Neoarius > Neoarius graeffei. The sequence continues at coordinate 41,307,566 of NC_083581.1, forward strand.
ACATAGACACAGACAACCACTCACACCTACGGTCAATTTAGAGTCACCAGTTAACCTAACCTGCATGTCTTTGGACTGTGGGGGAAACCGGAGCACCCGGGGGAAACCCACGCGGACAACATGCAAACTCCGCACAGAAAGACCCTCGCCGGCCACAGGGCTCGAACCCGGACCTTCTTGCTGTGAGGCGACAGCACTAACCACTACACCACCGTGCTGCCTAGCACAAATAATATATAGATAATATTTATGCATTGCCTTAAAGCAGAGCTCCTGATGAGTGTACGAGGGCACAAAATCAACCTGAATAAAGTAAATAACATATATATGTTATTTACTAGCTGGGAGGTCCGTATCGTGAAATACCGTGACCGAGGTCTTGAAAGTACTGACTGAGGCCCTCTGGGCTGAGGTCAGTATTTAAGGCTGAGGTCACAGTATTTTACCATACGGACCGACCTTAAGCTAGTAAATAATATATCTATTTTTATCTTTACCAAATTCTAACAGAGGGCAGCACGGTGGTGTAGTGGTTAGCGCTGTCACCTCACAGCAAGAAGGTCCGGGTTTGAGCCCCGTGGCCGACGAGGGCCTTTCTGTGTGGAGTTTGCATGTTCTCCCTGTGTCCGTGTGAGTTTCCTCCGGGTGCTCCGGTTTCCCCCACAGTCCAAAGACATGCAGGTTAGGTTAACTGGTGACTCTAAATTGACCGTAGGTGTGAATGTGAGTGTGAATGGTTGTCTGTGTCTATGTGTCAGCCCTGTGATGACCTGGCGACTTGTCCAGGGTGTACCCCGCCTTTCGCCCATAGTCAGCTGGGATAGGCTCCAGCTTGCCTGCAACCCTGTAGAACAGGATAAAGCGGATAGAGATAATGAAATGAGATTTATTTTTTCTTTACCAAGTTCTAACAGAAAACGAGAGTGCCCGGAAAGGAAAACCAAGCCGAGGCGAGCCGCCATTTTGAATCTTCATTCACGGCTGTAATGCAAATGGCTTCCTCCTTGGTATACAAGTGCACTTGCATGGCAGGAAAAAAACTATATTTTACCACCTATGTAGTCCCCTATTCATACAAAATTGAGTCATTCAGGATTCAGCCATGTTTTTGCTCGGCATTAGCAACAGTTACAGGTTCTTAGTTTTCTCCTGAAATGTTTTCTTTTATTTCGTCTTCCTCAGGGTAGTAAAACTCACTTTCACTGTAAAGACTGTCATTATCGCGATCCATGATGTAAAATGAATGCTATTCTCCTGAGAAATGCGAAAATAAATGTTGACAAAAATTGATACTATGTTTGTTGCTGTTGTGAACGAGCGAGTCGCCAGAGGTCCGTAACCGGGGTCCGTAACTGGGGTCCGTATCGTACAGACCCACTCGCCAGCCAATCAGAGCACAGGATTTGATGGAAACTGGACCGCGAAAAAAATATATATATTCTAGCATATAAATCATCGAATTATGTAGTGTGGTGTATTTCACGTCAGAATCAGAATAAAGTTTATTGCCAAGTATGTTCTCACATACAAGGAATTGACTTTGGTGATTGGTGCTTGAACACTTAAGATAGAAGAATTTAGCAAAGACAAAAGCAGCTATATACATGGAATAAAAAATAAAAACAACATATCCATCCATTATCTCTAGCCGCTTTATCCTGTTCTACACGGTCGCAGGCAAGCTGGAGCCTATCCCAGCTGACTACGGGCGAGAGGTGGGGTACACCCTGGACAAGTCACCAGGTCATCACAGGGCTGACACATAGACACAGACAACCATTCACACTCACATTCACACCTACGGTCAATTTAGAGCCACCAATTAGCCTAACCTGCATGTCTTTGGACTGTGGGGGAAACCGGAGCACCCGGAGGAAACCCATGCAGACACGGGGAGAATATCCAAACTCCACACAGAATGGCCCTCAGCGGCCAGTGGGCTCGGACCCAGGACCTTCTTGCTGTAAGATGACAGTGCTAACCACTACACCACCATGCTGCCCTAAAAAGAATCTAATATATACAAATTTGAAAAGTGGACATATTTAAGGCATATGTGCATGAGTTGTTGAAGTCCAAGCTGTACAGTATGTCCGGGAATGTGCAAAAATAGGTAACATGATGAAGATGGAGAAGAGACATGACATGAATGTGGGAGAGGAAGAGAAAGAGAATCATCACATCAATAAATTGCTCCGCTGTCTTGTGACAGTGATACCAATAATGAGTTACGCATCGCAGTTACAAATACATATTTACTCCTTTCTTTGACGCCGCATGCCATGCGCCAGAAATAACACCACGACATTTATTATGGTGTGACTCTGCTGGGTGTCTGGTGGACAGCAATGAACCAGCGCTTTCACTTTACATCATTACTATATAGTTACAATCAAATATCAAACTTGATATGCCAAACAGTTGTCTGGTTACATCTGTCACGTTCATGTGCGTTGGCGCTCAGAGCCGCAGCCACAGATCCCAAAGCACGCACATGCCATTAGGACTGATTACCATGCACCTGTTCCTGATTAGAGCTCAATCATAGCGCATACATATAAGGACTCTCAGTAACACACAGACTTTGCAAAAGTATTGTATTTTGTATCGCTTTTCTGGTTTTGACCCTGTTTGTGTTTTTGGACTGTGAGTATTGTATTACCTCTGATATCGTGTCTGTGCCTCACTCCACCACTGCCTGTTTTTCGACTCTGCCTTTGTCTACGTTTTGGTAAGGGCGCAGATGGCACTGGGGACGGGGGGACATGTCCCCCCAGATTTATAGTGACCCCATCTGTCCCCCCCACCCACCGTCCCTACGTAAGGCGCCAAACATAGGTAGAAAAAGTGAGGATTAATGTTCCGTTAGTTAGACTAACTTACACTGCAGCACAAAGTTGAAATGGCGGCAGCAGCAGCCTTGTCTGTGATCAATTCACATTACACCGATTCAAGAAGGGGAAAGGCTGGAGCAGATCCTTGCAGAGTTGGGAAAGCAAGGTGTTCAATTTTCCACGTAATTCTCGGTTAATAACACTGCACAGCTCATCCATTTGATAGCAGCGGTGTTTCTGCTACGACTAATGGTGCGTTCAGTTGTACACGTAAGTTGGAAGTTTGAAGTCGGAAAAGCATTGAAATCCAGCATCTACCAGCATAAACGTTGGGGTTTTCGTTTCATTTCATTAACTGTCCATTTTTTTTTCGAATTCCATGTTCCATGATGTCCCAGTTTTTAAACTGGGAAGCGGCGGAGAGATGTTTTTGGGACCTATTGAGTCTGCTTCTAGACGGTAATTTGTTTGGCTGCAGAGGGAAATTTTTTTTTCTATCAATTTTGTTTATTGGAAAAATACTTTTTATTTTTATTTGTGTGACTCTGTTGTTCAAGTGTTTATACTTCTGTTTTCATACACATTTTATGTTTCTAATCATTTACATGAAGGCACGAGTGGGAATCATTTCAATTTTATTTTGTTATTAATTTTTGGACATTCCCTTTTTGTTAGAAGTTACAGTTAAAGTTTCTGTGATGAGATTCTTCATCCTGCTGAGATCAGCAAATGTTTAAATAAAACATGCAGAAGACATGAAGTTTTGGAGCGTGATTAACATACCAGACAAATAACAATTTGATCATGTATGGCTAGTGTTGACCAGGTAGGCCTTTGTCTACCAAGGTTCATTCAGTTAGAAAACTCACAATTCTAATGTATATTGAAGCTTCAGTATGTGTGTGTGCGTGTATGTGTGTATATATATATATATATATATATATATATATATATATATATATATATATATACACATATATATATATATATATATATACACATATATATATATATACACATATATATATATATATATATATATATATATATATATACACTGTAAAAAATAGAATTACGCTTTGTTCAAGTAATTCCATATTCACAATTGAATGGACAAGAAAATATGAATAATTATTAACGAACAGAAAAATCCACATCAAACTGATAGGGTGCACCTCAATGATGTGTAAATATACAATAGTGAATAATCTGAATTGAAAATACATAATTGCCACAGGTGTTTATTGAGCTCATGCTTTTAATGACCAAGACACAGGGGTTCCGCTCCCAAATGCAAGGGCTGGGCAATGTGGTTCTCTCTCCAATTGAAGTTCATGTTGTTGTGGCTCAGGTGGCTAAGGCGCCATGCCATAAATCCGGGGACCTGGGTTTGATTCCAACCCGAGGTCATTTCCCAATCTGTCTTTCTCTACACTGTCCTATCCAATAGATGTAAAAAAAAAATTGCGATAACCTCAATTGCCTTTTTGTACTACTGTGAATGCCACTGTTCAGCAAAAAGAAAATCTATGTTGGCAGAATGAGGAATTGAAAATTGACTTAATTAAGAATTCTTAATAAAGATAACAGTGTTTGGATTATCATGGGCACATCGTTGGCAAAACATTAAATTCTTAATGCAGACGGTTGCCTTGAAATTTCAAGTATTCTCAACTATTCTTTTTTTACAGTGTACATTTACACAAAATGGAATCATTTGCTGACAGCTCAGCCCCCCCCCCCAGTTCAAAAATCCTATCTGCGCCCCTGCGTTTTGGATCTGTTTGTTAGCATGTTTTCAATAAAACTCTTCCTGAGATTACATCCGTCTATCGCTCTTACATGACAGAAACTGTCAACTGTCCAACAAGCAAGTGCACTAATAAAACTGTTTTAACTAGTGTTATATGAAACTGTCACGAATATTTTCTGTAAAATGTGTTAGTATATAATCCCACGTTATTTTTTTTCAAAAGCAAATTAAAAATAAGCGCTGGATAAAAACCCTTGTATCTTATGTAAATAAAGATACAAATTTCATTGCCCGATGGTCAAGTGTTTATGAGATACGCTGCCTTGCACTTATGATCGGGTTCCCTGTGGTGCTATACGTTCATCATTCATATGTGTGGATGTTACACGGTCAACCCATTAAAAATCAGGTCAATGCATTCTCTTAAGTTGGGGCTCCGATATGATTAAAACATTCTCTAAACTGATTCTTGATCATTCAAATTTGTGTTAATGGCTTTATATCCCTTATATTTTATCCAAAGTGGGTGCTAGAAGTCAAATCCAATTACATTTAAGCTAAAAACAAAAACAATTAAACACAATTTCTGCTTTATTCAAAAAGTACGATACATTTTTGGTGTCTAAAGTTTGTTTTGTTCGTTTTGTGATGCAGCTCACTTTTAAGGGATCTTTTAAACTCTTCGATGTGTAAGCTGCGTATCTGGATGATGCAAAACCAATGGTTATAAACTTCCATTACTTGTTAGCAATGTTAGCCTTGTAGCTCCAGGGCAAAACTAAAGATCTAAAGATGTCTGACACCAAACGTGTGTTAACAATACGATTAGTGAAAACCCACAAAGACAACAGCTGTAACTCACTGCATCCATATGCTGAACGGTCAAAGTTGTCATGCTGTGTAATAATGCATAACACGCACATGAGGTAAATGTGAAGTTGCCATGGTGATTTGGTGAGATAGAGCTTGAAATCATTGATGAGGAAGGAAAGCAGTGTGTTAAATTTCCCTGCAGTGTTTAAAAAAAAAAAAACCACACAGAAGGGTAATCATAAACGCATTTGGTTTCACGCTTCATTTCTTTTACTCAGATGTCTTAAGCCTTTTAAACACTTGCTGTAAAATGTTCTGTAACAGCAGCAGTTAGGAGCCTTGCTTTCGATCAGCTCTGATTTGTCACACAGTGTCTATGTACATCATCTCAACTGATCGTTACTTGGAATAAATTCTGAGCCGTCTTGCTAACTGCTATGAAGCTAACAGGCTACAATAAGATGCCGTCACTTCTAGTAAACGTTCTCTGAACCACAGTATCTATCTCCTCTCTCCAGAACTCTCTCAAACACAACCGCGTGTGCTACAACTTAGCCATGTGCATCTTTTCATTTCTCTTTGATACTCGCAAGTGTTGGCTCCCAATAATGACAGCTAATAAGCTAAGCAGTGTCTACAAACAGGAAGTGTTCAAACTAGTGATGGACAGTGGGTAAGTATCCTAACTTTGATTCTCCTTGTGTCAGGATTTGACATCTCACAAAGCAAAGGAAGAAGTGCGTGCGTATTTTATTTGCTCTGCTGCTTCTGTCATATACGAAAGTCTCACATGAGGACACGCTGGTCTGTAAATGAACACTCATGCCAGCCTAATGAAGGTCACTCCATGTACTGTAGAGCTAATTGCCCATCACTGTGAGTTTCTTCTCCATCCTGGGTTTCCCTAGTAACAGCCGCAGGGGTCATTACCATGGTGACGACCCTGCGCTGGTGAAGAGGACACTCAAGTCTTTCTCCAGCCATAATGAGCTGTGGTTTTGTCATCCAAAACTCATTAAGTAGGCCTCAAAATATGTTCTAACAACCAGATGCTGTGCATTTTTTGTATTTATTATTATCTTTATTATTGTTATTATTATTACTAACGAGGGTGGTTTCATAACCCGAATGAACTCACAGTATAAACAGAACGGAGAACAATGGTTGTGTTTGCATTCACAACAACATTTTAATGATCTTCAATGATGCAGACAGAAATATATTTGCTGTGGTGTGTGTGTGTGTGTGTGTGTGTGTTTTAGTCTGTGATAGCAAGGTTTTGAACATGAAAATGTGATGCAAGGTCCTAAAAAACAGGAAGAGTACAATCAGAACCTTGAGCATGAATACCAGTCAGGCTTTATGTGCAAAATAGCTCTCAATCCAAGTGCCAAGGGTTTTCTTGTCATTTTAGAATATTTTTTATTTATTATCCCCCCCCCCCCCCTTTCTGTGTGGTGGCACGATGGTGTAGTGGTTAGCGCTGTCACCTCACAGCAAGAAGGTCCAGGTTCGAGCCCCGTGGCCGACGAGGGCCTTTCTGTGTGGAGTTTGCATGTTCTCCCCGTGTCCGCGTGGGTTTCCTCCGGGTGCTCCGGTTTCCCCCACAGTCCAAAGACATGCAGGTTAGGTTAACTGGTGACTCTAAACTGACCGTAGGTGTGAATGTGAGTGTGAATGGTTGTCTGTGTCTATGTGTCAGCCCTGTGATGACCTGGCGACTTGTCCAGGGTGTACCCCCCTTTCGCCCGTAGTCAGCTGGGATAGGCTCCAGCTTGCCTGCGACCCTGTAGAACAGGATAAAGCGGCTAGAGATAATGAGATGAGATGAGATATTTCTGTGTGTTTTCTGCTTCTGAATGGAATTCTTTGGAAGGGAATTGTAAAGTATTTATTTTTTCTTGTGCATGCCATCACTCAACACCTCCACTCCCCCCTCCATTTCAGAGGCATGGTAACTATAGCAACTCTTTTTTTTCTGAATAAATAGTCATGAATATTCATCACGACAAATATTACTTTTTAATCATGAAGGTCACTTTATTATACCAGTTTGGGAAACTGGAGGTGTCATGAAATGTCTCAGGACTGTAAAGTTGTTGCTTAATTGTGAAAGGCAATGAATAAGAGTAGTGATGCAATGATGGGCGGCACGGTGGTGTAGTGGTTAGCACTCTCGTCTCACAGCAAGAAGGTCCGGGTTTGAGCCCAGCGGCTGACGAGGGCCTTTCTGTGCGGAGTTTGCATGTTCTCCCCGTGTCCGCGTGGGTTTCCTCTGGGTGCTCCGGTTTCCCCCACAGTCCAAAGACATGCAGGTTAGGTTAACTGGTGACTCTAAACTGACTAAGTGTGAATGTGAGTGTGAATGGTTGTTTGTCTCTATGTGTCAGCCCTGTGATGATCTGGCAACTTGTCCAGGGTGTACCCCGCCTCTCACCCACAGTAAGCTGGGATAGGCTCCAGCTTGCCCGCGACCCTGCACAGGATAAGCTGTGATGGATAATGGATGGAGTGACGTAATGATGCAATCAGCAAATGAAAACCTAGATTCAAATTCAGCAAATTATAACACACGTGCTGATGCAAAAAATCAAAACAGAGCATTGTGCTAAAGACTGTGTGTGGTGTACACAGAGATGCTAATAATTACAATTTGTGTTTACAAAGTGTGCTACGACGATGCATCCGACATCTGAAAACGTTTTGCGGCGGGTTTTTTTTTTCTTTCGATAAAGCGAAACAGATTAAACTCACCCTGCAGAAAGGTTGGCCCACTGAATGGCAAAGGACACAGGATGTGAAAGATGTGCATTTACTTCTGTTAGCGGTTGTCTTGGTGAACTTTGACTTGTGACTTCACAAACCTCGATCTTCTGTGTCAGTAGCAAAGGAGGAGGTATGGCTGTGGTGTCCTTGATCAGTAAAAAAATGGAGGAGCTGCTGATTATTAAGTTGCGCTCACACTAAACTCATTGCCTTGTTGTTTTCTTACTGTTGCTTGTTGCATATTTGAAAAACATATATAGCCACCAATATACACTAGGACTGTTGCTATCTACCCTCTTCCGCATACCTGAGCTCACAGATGCCCAGGATTGGCCAGCGTCACTGTGATTGACAGGGAAGAATGAGTAACGCTGTCCCTCCCATCCAATGTAGCTCTCTTGGACTCTCACTACAGATGGTTGTATCATCGGGATTCAATCTCATGATCTCTTGGCAATAGGGCGAAAATTCTAATCACTTAGATGAATAAACCAGTTCAGAGTGTTCCTGGTTGATTATTTTCATATGGTATCACAATACAGTGTTTTATTCCATACATTGACAACTGCAATCCAAAAGGCTAACAAGGAGGTTGAATAAGTAGTCTGTTACATCAGTATTTGTAAATATTACAATATATTTGAGGGCGGCACGGTGGTGTAGTGGTTAGCGCTGTCGCCTCACAGCAAGAAGATCCGGGTTCGAGCCCCGTGGCCGGCGAGGGCCTTTCTGTGTGGAGTTTGCATGTTCTCCCTGTGTCCGCGTGGGTTTCCTCCGGGTGCTCCGGTTTCCCCCACAGTCCAAAGACATGCAGGTTAGGTTAACTGGTGACTCTAAATTGACCGTAGGTGTGAATGTGAGCGTGAATGGTTGTCTGTGTCTATGTGTCAGCCCTGTGATGACCTGGCGACTTGTCCAGGGTGTACCCCGCCTTTCGCCCGTAGTCAGCTGGGATAGGCTCCAGCTTGCCTGCGACCCTGTAGAAGGATAAAGCGGCTAGAGATAATGAGATGAGACAATATATTTGATTATTTCAGAGTTTAGCACAGGGTCAGATTTTTTATCTTTGATACTGGGTTTAGTTTTAAAGCCATGTGGTTGATTTTGTCACCCAGACAAGGCAACTCTTGGTGTGAACCTAGTTTATCGTTAGCATACAGGCTGCTATGGGTGGCTATGAGAAAGCATCATGGTGACTAAACGTGGCTCTGTGTCTTAGCTACAGAGCTCATTTATAACAGCTTGATTAAATTAGCGTCTTCAAATCAACAAAGAGACACAGACACTGTAAAATCCCTCAACATGGATCCTGAAATCCCTCCTCATTAAACCTTCATCTGCAAGTTAATAAGTCTTGGCTAATTCTCAAGGCTGAAGCTTGTTCGTAATGGAGCCTCATGTGTGTGGCAGCAGATGTGTGGAGTGAAGGATGCTGGGAGTTTAGTGGCACTGGACCGATAAGAGGAGAGGAGAGAGAGATTTCAAAAATCGAGGACGTGTAATGGCTTTCCTTCCTGTTTGTGATGCTGAAACCCAGGAGGTGAGATTGGGGGGAGGGGTGCAGGAGTGAGGACATGGAGAGATGGAGATGATTTTGTTCTTAGTCTATATCCATTCCTCTAAATGCTGTCCTGATTGGTTAGAAGGTGCTGATTAATTTTCTATAACAGCAACTCTGACAGTTGTGTAAAAATGAAGGATAGAAGAAAACAGACAGAGTGATGTGATGGTTGAGGAGAGAGAGAGAGAGAGAGAGAGAGAGAGAGAGACGCACACCAAGACAGAGAAATTAGCAGGGCCAGGGATGACAGCATGGAGAGGAAGCTGAACAGAAAGAGAAGAGAAGAGGAGAGACAGAATACAGAGAGAGAAAGGAAGAAAAGAAGGAAAAGTAAGAAAAGGAGGAGGACATAATGGAAGTGAGAACTAATGAATTTCATCATCAGTGTGATTACATACATATGCAGATCAGGACTCATCTCAGCAGGCCATGAACCCTGCTGATCGCTACAGGCGCTGAGCAAATCTCTCTCTCTCTCTCTCACACACACACACACTCGCACAAATGCATTAGAACACTGGTGCATGAGAATTGTCAGTACAGTTCTGCTTTTTTTATGGTGCAGATTTGGGGTTAAAACAGTATATTCAGGGTTTATGGAGCAGATAGAGGGTTTCAGAATTAAAGGGGTAGACGTAAGGTTAGAGGGCAGATGTGGAACGAAGGTGGTACATGTGAGTTAAAAGTACAGATTTAGAGTGAAAGGGAACACGTGTGTATTAGAAAGGTGTAGATGTGGATTGAAGAGGGCAGATAAAGTGTTAAAGGGGACAGATGTGGGTTGAAGGAACAGATGTAAGGTTGAAGGGGCAGATGTGAGTTAAAAGAGTAGATCTGGGGTTAAACTGAGCAAATGTGGGTTGAAGGAGAGGATGTGGCTTTAAAATGGCATTTGTGCAGTTACAGTATGCAGATGTGTGTTGAAAGCGGCATATGCTGGGATAAAGGGGACAGATGTTGGTTAAACAGGGTAGATTTGGGTAGAAGGGCAAATTTGGATCAAAAAGGCAGATGGAGTTAAAGGGGAATTGTAAGTTGGATTTGATATGGGATAAAGTGGGCAGTGGGTTAAAACGGGCAGATGTGACCTCAGAAATCTAATGGACAATGCATTCTTGTCTCAGCTGGCATTAAAGCTGACAGAACATCTGGAAAACATTGTAAGAATTCCTGAAAAAAGGAGATGAGTCACATACAGATTTGCATAATCTCAGTATATCAGACAAGAGCTATTTTGTGTGTGTGTGTGTGTGTGTGTGTGTGTGTGTGTGTGTGTGTGTGAGAGAGAGAGAGAGAGAGAGAGATAAGACCTCAACTGGAAATCCAATTAAAACTCCAACAGGCAAAACAGGCTGATAAGGCAGAGGTGGGGCATAGGCGACATGAAGGTGCAATCTGCCTTGGGTTTTTTCTGCTGCTGGAAATGTAAATTCACTCACCTCACGACTCTGACAGTGCTCCTGAAAGCCCAAACATCTGTAACATCTGCACACTCATGTCCAGTTCAAGACTTTAAGCACCTCAGCAGTACATTTCTAGAGCAGTTAACATGACAGGACCTGTTTACAGAGTGTAGAGTCACGGTGGCATAACTGTGAATTGTTTAATCTTTTAGCGATTTGAATTTGTTGGGTTTGAATTTCATCATAATTTTCTGGATGGGAATATTAGCATGCTTTTCCAAAGTCTATAGAATGAAGTCTGTTCACTCAGTGACCAATCTTGTTGAGGCTCCTGAGCAGTTACTGTCATTCATACAAGACCATGAAGGAATTGATTCTTTGAGTCGACTCATCTCATCTCATTATCTCTAGCCGCTTAGCCTGTTCTACAGGGTCGCAGGCAAGCTGGAGCCTATCCCAGCTGACTACGGGCGAAAGGCGGGGTACACCCTGGACAAGTCGCCAGGTCATCACAGGGCTGACACATAGACACAGACAACCATTCACACTCACATTCACACCTACGGTCAATTTAGAGTCACCAGTTAACCTAACCTGCATGTCTTTGGACTGTGGGGGAAACCGGAGCACCCGGAGGAAACCCACGTGGACACGGGGAGAACATGCAAACTCCGCACAGAAAGGCCCTCGCCAGTCACGGGGCTCGAACCCGGACCTTCTTGCTGTGAGGCGACAGCGTGAGTCGACTCATGTAGCTGTAATAAATCATGTGATGGTGTGATCCGGGATAGTACCATGAAAAATATAAATCACATAATACCATGAATTATCTCATTACAATGGCACTTGTCAAGGGGTGGGATATATTAGGCAGCAAGAGAACAGTCAGTTCTTGAAGTTGATGTATTGGAAGCAGAAAAATGGTCAAGTGTAAGGATCTAAGTGACTTTGACAAGGGCCAAATTGTGATGGTAAGATGACTGGGTCTGAGCATCTCCAAAATGGTACATCTTGTGGGGTGTTCCTGGTATGCAGTGGTTAGTACCTACCAGAAGTGGTCCAAGGAAAGACAACCGGAAAACCAGCGACAGGGTCATGGGTGTCGAAGGCTCATTGATTTGCATGGGGCACGAATGCAAGCCCATATGGTCCAATCCCACAGAAGAACTACTGTAGCACAAACTGCTGAGAAAGTTAATGCTGGCTAAAACAGAAAGGTGTCAGCATTAACATTATCAGCAGTTTTTGCTACAGTATCTCTTCTGTGGGATTGAACCATATAGACTAGCCTTCATGCCCCATGCGAATCAATGAGCCTTTGACACCCATGACCCCGTTTTCAGTTTACCGGTTGTCCTTCCTTGGACCACTTTTGTTCAGTAATAACCACTGCATACCAGGAACACCCCACAAGATGTGCCATTTTGGAGATGCTCAGGCCCAGTCATCTCGCCATCACAATTTGGCCCTTGTCAAAGTCGCTCAGATCCTTACACTTGCCCATTTTTTCTGCTTCCAACACATCAACTTCAAGAACTGACTGTTCTCTTGCTGCCTAATATATCCCACCGCTTGACAGGTGCCACTGTAATGAGATAACCAATGTTATTCATGTCACCTGTGAGTGGTTTTAATGTTATAGCTGATTGGTGTATGTCACTCTGGATAAGTCCATCTACTAAATGACTAAACATAAATGTAAACATAACACTGACAATCGGCTTGGTTTTCTCACCTGCTCTAAAGTCATAGCAGGTCGGTCTGTCTGATGTATGGAGCAGATTACAAATCAGAAGGTTAATGAAATTTTTATAAAGTGCCCATCCTACATTTTGAAGCTAGATTAAATTGACATGCAATAATGAGAATGAATTGACCTGTGAAACATTGTCATCCCTGCATGGTTAGGGATTGATAAATAGAAAGAGGGAGAGAGAGAGAGAGAGAGAGAGAGAGAGAGAGAGAGACTGATAAAACTCACAACTCTCTGTGACGCATGCTAATGCTCAAGTCTTGGGTTTCTTGGGAATTTGTCTCTTATTATTATTCTTCACACGTTTAACGATAACACAGACGACCTTTTTTTTGCAGGATTCAGTTTTCTTTATCTTCAAATGCTTTTTGAAAAGTTGTACAACCAATAATTATCAGCTACAAAACTCTGATTAGAAAAATGTAATCTGAACTGGTGAGACAAAGTTCATTTGTAATTAGCATTTAGCAGAGATCGGACAGGACCAATCAATTCTCTAAGACCGGTTAGAGCCATGACAGATTTATCGCATGAGAAATCCGTAGAATTTAGATGAACGTGGGTGAATGAATTCGTGAGAGAAGTTACGAATGCTAACCACACCCTCAACCTTCATACTTTTTCGTACAACTTCATTTGTGCCAATTGTTATGACTTTACACATGTGAGAACTCATTGGCCAAGAAATATTATCACCCAAAACTTCAGCTAAATGATGATAGATGGGTATAATGGTGTTGAAATCATTCAGATGATAGCAATGAGATGTTGGTAGAGAATATAGTTTACTTTTGATAATCATCTTCAAGCAACACCTATACGAACTGGACAATTTGCTAGGTTACTGGGTTTATTGTTGGGAAAACACTGTACCTTCCTGACTGGCACAGTGTTTTCAACACAGAAATTAATGTAATCCGTGATGCAGGTTGTCAGGCTATCAATGTCATCCCCGTGAGGTTCACACAACACATCCCAGTCCGTGGTGTCAAAGCAGTCCCTCAGTGCCATACTGGTCTCGTCAGACCAGCTCCTTACATACCTCTTGGTGGGTGGTTGTTTATTCACCATAGGTATGTATGTAGGGGACAAGTGAATCAGATTGTGGTCAGAACGGCCCAGCAGGGGGAGGGGTGATGAACTATGTGCATCCTTGGTGTTCACATACATTAAATCCAAAGTTCTATTGTCTCTGGTGTGGCATTTCACATACTGAGTGAAGGTTGGGAGAGTGGAGGACAGGGAAGCATGATTGAAGTCACCGGAGATTAGTAGCAGGGACTGGGGGTGTGATGTCTGAAGTTTTGACACTGTAGTGTGTAAGAGCTCACAGGCTGCAGCAGCATCGGCCGCCAGGGGGATGTACACAGTTATCGAGAAGAAGAGGGTTTTTAAATCTGGCAACAAGGAGGAGATGAGGAGAGTGCAGAGGGAGCTGAAGAGGGGGATAAGGAGAGGCAAGGACAGCTACAGGAGGAAGCTGGAGGAGCACCTCAAGGGAAGCAACACCGGAGAGGTATGGAGAGGCCTGAAAACCATCTCTGGCCACACAAAGGACAGTGGGAGGGGCCCTGTATCTGGGGGCCAGGACTGGGCAAATGAGTTGAATCTCTTTTTCAACAGATTTGACTGTGCCACCCCACCCTCCCCCACTCACCATAGTCCTGACCAGTCTGTGATATCACTCCACCACCACCCTTCCCCTCATAATACCTCTGACACCAACAGCTCCCTCCTCACACCACATCACCCCCCTCTGCTCCCTGCCAGATCAATCCACACACTCCACCCCCGACCTCACTCTACAGGAGTCACACCTTGGCTACACCCCTCGCCTCTCCATAACAGCTGATCAAGTATTGAAGGAGCTGAGGAGGATCAAGACGAGGAAAGCTGCTGGCCCTGATGGTATCACTCCAGACTGCTTAAGGACTGTGCAGATCAGCTCTGTGGGATTCTTCTGTACATTTTCAACCTGAACCTCAGTCTAGAGAAAGTTCCACTTCTGTGGAAAACATCATGTGTGGTTCCAGTTCCCAAGACTGCGCACCCCAGGGAGCTCAACCACTTTCGGCCAGTAGCTTTAACGTCTCACCTAATGAAGATCATGGAGAGGATTGTTCTCTCCCACCTCCGACACCTGGTGAACAGCGAGCTGGACCCCCTGCAGTTCGCATGTCAACCGGGCATTGGTGTGGATGACGCTGTTATTTACCTGCTACACAGGTCACTTTTGTACCTGGAGGGCACTGGGAGCAATGTGAGAATCATGTTCTTTGACTTCTCCAGTGCTTTCAACACAATCCAGCCATCACTGCTTAGGGGGAAGCTGGAGGGAGCTGGTGTCGACTGCCACCTGGCTGCATGGATCATTGACTACCTCATTAACAGGCCGCAGTATGTGAGGCTCTGCGACTGTGTGTCTGATGTGGTAGTCTGCAGCACAGGGGCTCCACAGGGTACAGTGCTCTCTCCTTTCCTCTTTACACTTTACACATCTGACTTCAGCTACAACACAGACAGCTGCCACCTCCAGAAGTTCTCAGATGATACAGCCATCGTTGGACGTGTGTCAGAGGAGGACGATCTGGAGTACAGAGAGATCATCACCAACTTTGTTGCCTGGTGCGAACTGAACCACCTGTGCATCAAGGCCAGCAAGACAAAGGAGGTGGTGATCGATTTCAGAAGGACGGTTCCTCAAATTGCACCTGTGAACATCCAGGGTTTGGACATTGAGATCATGGAGGAGTACAAATACCTGGGTGTTCACCTCAACAACAAGCTGGACTGGACTAACAACACAGATGTCCTGTACAAGAAGGGCCAAAGTCGTCTCCACCTCTTGAGAAGACGGAGGTCTTTTGGTGTGTGCAGGACACTGCTTAGGACTTTTTATGACTCTGTGGTAGCATCAGCGATTTTTTACGCTGTGGTCTGCTGGGGCTGTGGAAGTTCAGAGAGGGACAGGAAGAAACTTAATAAACTGGTCAGAAGGGCTGGCTCAGTCTTGGACTGTCCTCTGGACTCCATTGAGGTGGTGGGTGAGAGGAGGATGTTAGCCAAGCTGACATCAATCATGGATAACCCCTCTGACCCCCTACATGAGGCTGTGGGGGCTTTAAGCAGCTCTTTTAGTAGTAGACTGCTACATCCACAGTGTAAGAAGGAGAGATACCGCAGGTCATTCATACCTGCTGCTGTCAGACTGTATAACACCCACAACTTGTAATGTAGCACCAATAACCTGTTTGTCGTTATATTTGCACTACTTCACCACTACTACCTCTGCCATCTCTCATCGATGCAATTATTATGTGCAATAATATAGGCCTTAAACTATTTTTAAGCATACTTATATATATAATTTATGTATATATACAGAGTCTACCTGTAATGTGCAATTTTTCCGAGCCTCTCGATAAGGCAATTTTTTTAATACTTTTTCACGGTCTCGTCTCGTCTTCTTCCGCTTTATCGGGGACCGGGTCGCGGAGGCAGCAGTCTAAGCATGGAAGCCCAAACTTCCCTTTCCCCAGACACCTTGGCCAGCTCCTCGGGAAGAACACCGAGGCGTCCCCAGGCCAGCCAAGAGACATAGTCCCTCCAGCGTGTCCTGGGTCTTCGGCGGGGCCTCCTCCTGGGGGGACACGCCTGGAACACCTCCCCAGGGAGGCGTCCAGGAGGCATCCGAAAAAGATGCCCGAGCCACCTCAGCTGATTCCTCTCGATGTGGAGGAGCAGCGGCTCTACTCCGAGCTCCTCCCGAGTGACTGTGCTTCTCACCCTATCTCTAAGGGAGCGCCCAGCCACCCTGCGAAGGAAACTCATTTCGGCCGCTTGTATCCGCGATCTTGTTCTTTCGGTCATTATCCAAAGCTCATGACCATAGGTAGACTCATGACTTTTTCACGGTAGATAATGCAAATAGCCCTCTGTATTTAATCTTTCGTTTGTCTAATTTTTATTTCAGTTTTATTTGTTATCTGTATGACATTTTCTTGCTACTGTAACACGTGAATTTCCCCAATGTGAGATGAATAAAGTGAATCTAATCTAATCTAATAATCTAATCTGCTTTAAGTTCATAATTTAGTCAAAATTTACATCTACATAGCCAGATTGTCCTTTTTGTCCATTAAATGTTGATTGAAGAACACACCCTACAATTGAAGAGCTCTATGGAAACCTTCCAAGAGTAACTTGTGGTCTTTAAGAGTGAAGACTACGCCTAGCTGATCATTCGTGGTGTAGCAAAGATGAGGTTGTCAGTGATGTCCTTCTGTGAAGACCCTTGCATAGCCAAAAACCAGTTGCTTGCCATAAAAAGACATACATTGATCAGTTAGAAGATGATGCCAGGTGCTTAGTTGAAGACTTACCAACCTTGATGGAAGATAGAGATGAATGGAGAGCAAGAGTCAGAAGAGATTGAGAAATCCTCTTGTTGCAATCATGATGAATGTAGTGGAACATGTCTTGTTACTTAGAAAACACAAAGTGTAAACTCCTCTGTCCTGAAGATGCCAGAAAACTTACAGCTACAGTTTTACCTCTGACTTATACTGGAGACTCCTTCCATAAATGTTACATAAACCTGACTACCCATCCATCCATTATCTGTAGCCGCTTATCCTGTGCAGGGTTGCAGGCAAGCTGGAGCCTATCCCAGCTGACTATGAGCAAGAGGCAGGATACACCCTGGACAAGTCGCCAGGTCATTGCAGGGCTGACACATAGAGATAAACAACTATTCACACTCACGGTCAATTTAGAGCCACCAGTTAACCTAACCTGCATGTCTTTGGACTGTGGGGTAAACCGGAGCACCCAGAGGAAACCCACACAGACAACATGCAAACTCCACACAGAAAGGCCCTCGTCAGCTGCTGGGCTTGAACCCAGAACCTTCTTGCTGTGAGGCGGCAGTGCTAACCACTACACCACCGTGCCACCCAAACCTGACTACCTTGTTATGGAATTACAATACTTTATTACCATTTCAGTGATTACATGCTTTTTTTTAAACCCGTTTATGTGGTGTGTCTGCTGTACAAGTCCCTGTGAATGAGCTGTTACTATAGAAACGATCTTCTTCTTCTTTTGGCTGCTCCCGATTAGGGGTCGCCACAGCGGATCTTTCATCTCCATTGCCCCCTGTCTTCTGCATCCTTCTCTACCACACCTGCCACTTTCATGTCCTCTCTCACTACATCCATGTATCTCCTCTTTGGCCTCCCTTGTTTTTGTGTGCCTGGCAGCTCCATCCTCAACATTCTCCTTCCAACATGCTCTGCATCTCTTCTCAGGATGTGCCCATACCATCTCAGTCTCATCTCTCTTAGCTTCATTCCCAAGCTCTCCACATGTGCTGTCCCTCTGATGCGCTCGTTCCTTATCCTGTCCGACCTCGTCACTCCCATTGCAAACCTTAATATCCTCAACTCCGCCACCTCCAACTTTGCCTCCTGTCTCTTCGTTAAGGGTACGATCTCCAATCCATACATCACAGCAGGACTCACTACTGTCTTATACATCTTACCTTTCACTTTTGCTGGGACTTTCCTATCACAAATAACTCCCAAAATCCTTCTCCAACTGCTCCACCCTGCCTGCACTCACTTTCTCACCTCACTATCGCAGCCCCCATTTTCCTGCACAGTTGACCCCAGGTACTTGAATTCACCAACTTTCTTTACGTCTACTCCTTGCATCTTCACTACATTCTCATCCCCATTCTCACTGATGCACATGTATTCTGGTTTGCTACTGCTCACCTTCATTCCTCTTCGTTCCAATGCATACCTCCATCTCTCCAAACACAACTCAACCTCCTTTCCACTTTCACCACATATCACAATATCATCCGCAAACATCATGTTCCATGGTGACTCTTGCCTCACTTCGTCCATCAAGCTATCCATCACTGTGGCAAACAAGAAAGGACTCAAAGCAGATCCTTGATGGAGTCCCACCTTCACCTTGAACCATTCAGTCGTTCCAACGGCACACCTCACTGCTGTTTCACTGTTCTCATACATGTCTTGCACCGCTCTGATATACTTCTCATTCACTCCACACTTTCTCATACAATACCATAACTCATCTCTTGGCACTCTATCGTATGCCTTCTCCAGGTCTACAAACACACAATGTAGCTTTCTCTGGCCTTCCCTGTACTTCTCCATTAACATTCTTAAAGCAAAAATTGCATCCGACGTGCTCTTCCTTGGCATAAACCCGTACTGCTGTTCACAGATTGCTACCTCTCTTCTCAATCTCGCCTCCAATACCCTTTCCCATAACTTCATGGTGTGGCTCATCAATTTTATCCCTCTGTAGTTACTGCAGCTCTGTACGTCTCCCTTATTCTTGTATATTGGGACTAGCATACCCTTTCTCCATTCATTTGGCATTTTCTCATTCTCTAGGATCTTATTAAACAATCTTGTTAGGAACTCCACAGCCATCTCACCCAAACATCTCCAAGTCTCAATCAGGATACCATCTGGTCCGACTGCTTTCCCAGTCTTCATTCTTTTCATGGCTGCCCTCACCTCATCCTTACTAACCAACTCTGCTTCCTGATTTGCTGTCTCCAACGAATCTGACCTTTTCTCTCTTGGATTCTCTTCACTTAATAAATCCTCAAAGTACTCTTTCCACCTTCTTAATACACTCTTTGTTTGTCAGCACATTTCCGTTTACATCTTTCATCACTATTACCTGCTGTACATCCCTTGCTTCCCTGTTTCTCTGCCTAGCTAGTCTGTACAGGTCTTTCTCTCCTTCTTTGATCTCCAGTCTTTCGTACAACTCCTGGTATGCATCTGCTTTTGCCTTCGCTACCACTCTTTTTGCCTTCTGTCTCATCTCTCTGTATAACCGCCTGCTTTCCTCGTCTCTCTGATCGTCCCAATTCTTCTTTGCTAGCCTCTTCTCTTTTATAATTTTGTGCACTTTGTTCCACCACCATGTGTCCTTGTCTTCCTTTCTCCTTCCCGATGACCACCTTCCTTGCTGCCTCTCTTACTAGTATAGCAGTAGTATCCCAATCTTCTGGCAGACTTCCATCATCACTCAATGCTCATCTCATTTCTTCCCTAAACTCCTTCTGATGTTCAACCTCTTTTAGTTTCCACCACTTAATCTTCGGCTCCACTATTTCACGCTTCCTCTTTTTCACTTTCAAGCTCATCCTGCACACGACCACTTGATGTTGTCTAGCTACACTCTCCCCTGCCATCACTTTACAGTGGGCCCGGCGCGATGGGCGGGCCTTTGGGGGCCGGGCCCGCCCATTTAGTCACGTGGGCCCGCCCACCCTGTCATAGGCTAGGGCCAACAGCTTAACACAATATTTAAAATAAATAAATAAATCGCAGGCTACTACAATTAAACACTTTTTTTTTTAAAAGGGCATAATATTAAAGAAAAAGTCCTTAATTTAAAATGTGTATACATGACACACTGTTTTCTTAATGTTTCGGCCTGCGCCCATCTCGTCAGCCCTGCGCTGTCATGCACTTGGCGTTTGATTTGCAAACTAAGCACTGGAGGTAAGAAACTAGTTTTGACGTTTCAGTTAATCTACAAAACACATCTGTATTAACGATTAATGTTGTCATGCTTCACAAAACTTGATTTGAGACATAAAACTTTTAATACGCATGGTTTCACTTAGAAGGGATTCAGTTACTGCAGTTAGGCTTTGTGCAGGGAGGATGAGTGTGATGTAATCTTCTGTTGCGCACTCTTAATTGTAAATATCAATCTTAATTTGCTGTCAACATTGATCACAATCATCCGTTTGCGCATTCAGTGTTGGGTATTCGGAACGAGTTTACAACATGACTCGTGCGCAAATGGAATATTGCCAATATTCCGTATGAAATGGAATATTCCCTGCAAATGTGCTCAGTAACGGACAATATATAGCAGCGGAACAGGGTGTCTGAAGAGCTCAAAATACACCATTTTAGAGTGGTTTTTTTTCAAAAATTTCTTCCGGGGGAGCATGCCCCCGGACCCCCCTAGTAAAATTGGGTTCACCGATGCGTGCCCACCTCCAGCCAGTGCAATGCCCGGCTACTAGACTGCTTCTGCCGCCGGGTCTGCTTTACAGTCTCCAATCTCCTTCAGGTTACCCCTTCTACAGAGTATGTAGTCCACCTCTGTAGATCTTCCTCCACTCTTAAACATCTCCCTGTGCTGCTCTTTCTTCTGGAAGTATGTATTGACTATTGCCAAATTCATCCTCTTTGAAAAATCAACCACTATTTGCCCTTCCACATTTATCTTTCTTACACCATATCTGCCCATCACGTCCTCATCTCCTCTGTTTCCCTCGCCAACATGTACTACAGAAACGATAATGTATTCAAACAAGGGCATTAATAGAAACTTGTGCTTTTCCTTCTGACCAATCAGCATCGAGAATTCAAGAGAGCCATGGTAGAATAACTTTAAGACCTGTTGAAAATGCCTATTGCTGCTTGTCACATACAGTACCAGTCAAAAGTTTGGACACACCTTCTAATTTAATGTATTTCTTTATTTTTATTAAATGATGGATGTTGTTTCTCTTTACTTAGTTGAGAGGTTCTTGACATCCATCCATTATCTGTAGCCGCTTATCCTGTTCTACAGGGTCGCAGGCAAGCTGGAGCCTATCCCAGCTGACTATGGGTGAGAGGCAGGGTACACCCTGGACAAGTTGCCAGGTCATCGCAGGGCTGACACAGAGACAATTCATGCCTATGGTCAATTTAGAGCCACCAATTAGCCTAACCTACTAGCCTGGCAAGCCAGACTAAATGTGAATATTTAGTCTGGCCTCGATCCGTAGACATTTCTGACGGGTGTAGGAGGAACAAACCGCTGTCTTTCAAACTGTCTCTGTGCGTATAGGCCAACGCTCTGACCAATCAGCGCAACAGTGACTGTGACGTAGTCAAAGCGCGCAGTGGGGGAGACCTTGAAATAAATAATTTTTCAAAATGCGTATTAATTAATAAACAGGTTCTAGATAT
Organism: Neoarius graeffei; assembly: GCF_027579695.1. Classification (NCBI taxonomy): domain Eukaryota; kingdom Metazoa; phylum Chordata; class Actinopteri; order Siluriformes; family Ariidae; genus Neoarius; species Neoarius graeffei. The sequence continues at coordinate 41,329,481 of NC_083581.1, forward strand.
TAAGAAGTTTGGAGATAATGACCACAAGTTTGGAGTCTGTACCACATACTTAACATACACTCTTATTTTTTTCAAGTGTTTTTCAAGGGTTTGCTTAAACTGTTTTTGAGAGTTTTTATTTAGTGGTGTTTGGTGAAATAATTTCCCTTAAATTTAAAATAATGGGAAAATAAGAAACAATCAAAAAGTAATGTTTCAAAGCTGTTTATTAATTCTTCGTACTGCACAAACTAGCCCCATCCTTTTGGCTATGAGCGGAGCCAGCTGGTAGATCAGACTTTTGCCATAGCCGGTCGGCAAAACAGCGAAAACGTCCTTCTTGAAAAGGAATGAGCGGAGAGCCTCTTCCTGCTCATGTTTCAACGAAAACTCCAAGTCTAATTCTTCTAAAACTGATTCCAAAGCGGAGTCAAACGAGCGCTGTTCAATAGCCGTAGCCATCTTTCCTGTTGTGCTTTCTCCAGCGTCGCGCAGCTTTGTCGTCACTTCTGCAAAAGCGCGCCCAAAGAATCCAAACAAAAACCTTGCGTTGTGATTGGCGGGCACGATTTGATGCCCGGGGTGTTTTTGTTTATATGGTGCAAGGCTAGACCCACTCGTAGGCAAAAATATTTTTGGCTGCTAGGTCTAGTTTACTAGGCTACTAACCTGCATGTCTTTGGACTGTGGTGGAAACCGGAGCACCCGGAGGAAACTCACGCAGACACGGGGAGAACATGCAAACTCCACACAGAAAGGCCCTTGGTGGCCACTGGGCTTGAACCCAGGACCTTCTTGCTGTGAGGCAACAGTGCTAACCACTACACCACTGTGCCGGGTTCTTGACATAATATGGATTATTACAGTTGTGGAATAGGGCTATTTACTGTATTTTTATTATTTAGTATTTACTGTTTGATCTCAAACACAATAAAAAGGCAAGAAATTGCACTAATTAACTTTTGACGAGGCACACGTTAATTGAAAAGCATTCCAGGTGACAACCTCATGAAGCTGGTTAAGATAATGATAAGTGTGCGCAAAGTGTCATCAAGGTAAATGGTGAGTACTTTAAAGAATCTAAAATATGAAACACATTTTGTTTTGTAACACTTTTTTTTGTTTACCACATAATTCCAAGGGCGGCACGGTGGTGTAGTGGTTAGCGCTGTCGCCTCACAGCAAGAAGGTCCTGGGTTCGAGCCCCGGGGCCGGCGAGGGCCTTTCTGTGTGGAGTTTACATGTTCTCCCCGTGTCCGCGTGGGTTTCCTCCGGGTGCTCCGGTTTCCCCCACAGTCCAAAGACATGCAGGTTAGGTTAACTGGTGACTCTAAATTGACCGTAGGTGTGAATGTGAGTGTGAATGGTTGTCTGTGTCTATGTGTCAGCCCTGTGATGACCTGGCGACTTGTCCAGGGTGTACCCCGCCTTTCGCCCGTAGTCAGCTGGGATAGGCTCCAGCTTGCCTGAGACCCTGTAGAACAGGATAAAGCGGCTAGAGATAATGAGATGAGATGAGACATAATTCCATATATGTTCCATGTGTTATTTCAAAGTGTTGATGTCTTCAGTATTGTTCTACAATGTGGAAAATAGTCAAAATACAGAAAAACCTAATGAGTAGGGGTGTACAAACTTCTGACTGGTACTGTATACCCGACAAGCTTGCTAATGATATGTAGGAACTTAAAACGTGTAAAAATGTGCAGCACATCATCCTTATAGATGTTTAATGCATATGTATTGAAGTTTAACACTTGTTCTGGTATCTTGTTCCCATTCTGCACACAAATTCACGTTTTTCCTCTTTACTGCTATTCCCTCTTCTTCATAACTATCATTTCCACTTATCGCTCTCCTCCAGTGTGCGCTCATTTGGCCCACGTCTCGGCTCGTCAGGACACCGCAGCCACACGCCATATAATTCACTGCCAGCGCTGTTATGACTTTGTAAGTCGCTACCTCTTTTTACCCGCTTTGCTGCTTGTTATTGCGCCGATGGCTTTCCCCCTTACTTTGTGACATTGTATAAAGTGAAACGTAGCATGAAAATGTTATTAATATGCAAATGAGTGTCGGTTAAAGACAGGGACCTGCTTTTATCCAAGACTCCCGACTGCGCAAGTGTTGTTGAAGTGCGACTGATTTGGACATTAAATAAACAACGTGCTCCAGTGAAAATGTGTGCGTCAGGTTTGTTCTGATGTTCACAGCTGTAGCGGTGTGACAACAGGAATAGTGCATTGTACTGGAACAGACATTTGTATACAGGACAATGAAAATAAGTCTTCAAAAGCAGGATAGTGAATATAGGTAGGTAGTTACAGAGGAAAGCAGAGTGTCTCATGCTAACAAATACAGTACAATTATATTGTCCATGGACACTTTTCAGGGTAAAGTAGCTAATGTATGCTCAAAATGTTGCTACAAGTTGTCATATGTTGTCAAGCATGTCATAAACTAATTTGCATATTTACTGGATTGCCATCATAATTTGCATTTTGAAATGTGTTACATGTAGAAAGGTGGGACAATCAATCACCAGTGACGAGTGTTTGGTCAGGAACAATGGTGATCAGTGATTATTGGTTAGGGAAAATGGTGATCTGTGATTGGTTGAGAACAATGGTGATTCGTGATTATTTGTCAGGAACAATGGTGATCAGTGATTATTAGTTAGGAACAATGGTGATCAGTGATTATTTGTTAGGAACAATGACGATCAATGATTGGTTGGGAACAATGGTGATCAGTGATTATTTGTTGGGAACAATGGTGATCAGTGATTATTTGTTAGGTACAGTGGTAATCAGTGATTGGTTGGGAACAATGGTGATCAGTGATTATTTGTTAGGTACAGTGGTAATCAGTGATTGGTTAGGAACAATGGTGATCAGTGATTATAGGTTAGGAACAATGGTGACCAGTGATTGGTTGGGAACAATGGTGATCAGTAATTATTTGTCAGGAACAGTGGTGATCAGTGATTACAGGTTAGGAACAATTATGATCAGTGATTGGTTGGGAAGAATGGTGATCAGTGATTACTGGTTAGGAACAATGGTGTTCAGTGATTATTGATTAGGAACAATGGTGATCAGTGATCATAGGTTAGGAACAATGGTGATCAGTGATTGGTTGGGAACTACGGTGATCAGTAATTATTTGTTAGGAACAGTGGTGATCAGTGATTATTTGTTAGGATCAGTGGTAATTATTTGTTAGAAACAGTGGTAATCAGTGATTAGTTGGGAACAATGGTGATCAGTGATTATTTGTTAGGATCAGTGGTGATCAGTGATTATTTGTTAGGAACAATGGCGATCAGTAATTAGTTGGGAACTACGGTGATCAGTAATTATTTGTTAGGATCAGAGGTGATCAGTGATTATTTGTTAGGATCAGTGGCAATTATTTGTTAGGAACAGTGGTAATCAATGATTAGTTGGGAACAATGGTGATCAGTGAGTATTTGTTAGGAACAATGGTGATCAGTGATTGGTTGTTGGGAATAATAGTGATTAGTATTTAACTCTTTTTAAAAATAAAATTCCTAAAGGATGTGTAAAAAGTTGCCAAATCTAGTGGTCAGTAAATTAGCAACACTGGGCAGAGCCAGAACATTATCCTGGGTGACACTAGCCACCTCATCTGACTGAGCACCCACCAAGAAAAACCAATTCGGTCCACAGAGAGCTACAGCAGGGTCACATATTCACATCATTACAGGAGGCGTGGCCTGTGTGTCTGTCAGTCTTAAGGCATGGCCTTGGTGCCTTTCAGTCCCAGGGAAGGAGGCATGGTCTCTGTCAAAACTACAGTTTTTGTACTTTTTTGCATTGCAGCCTATCTCACTGAACTGTCAGCTGCTTTAAATGTATCTTTTATAGATCAGCTCATTAATCATCCAGGCAGCCAAAAAGGGGGGAAAAATCATACTATAAAGATATGGTTAGCCCATCAATATATAACAAAAAAGAATCCTCAAATGGACTCAAATTAAATAAATAAAGTAACAAGAGTCCATTTTTTCTTATCTTAATTTATCTGTCTAGTGCACAGCTTCACCTTAATCTTCAAAAAACTAAGTAAAAAGTTTTACATCTTAAATGTTAAAGCTGAACCATAATGTGATTTGTAATTAAAAATCAATAAGTGCAACACCTCGCTGTTAGAGCTTCAGATGCTCTCAGAGAGTAAGATGAGATGATCTGACCTCACTTGGCCTCATTTGTAACTTTTAGTCATGTCGCATTTCATAAAAATGATTGAATGAATGAAAATGACCAGAATCTTTTGAGGTCAAATCCCAGAATTGCCACAGAGCCACTGTAAGACTTTTAACAACTATATTCAACTTTGGATGAGGAAATGTAAATACTAGAGCCATGCTACGTTAAAGTTAAGAGGTCATCATTTTGAGTTTCTCAGTGTGAAATGATCACGCAGCGGGACTCCTGAGAGGTGCAGGACAGGTCCGCTTTCATATTTCACCATGTCACGTCATATACCTGTCATACTGAGTTTCATATACACCTCCTCCAGGCATTCATCATTTAGAGCCGCACCGCCGTCCTGTCCAGACTCTCCGCCCTCCTGTGAGTTTCCTCCATCACTCCATTCTGTCAGATCAGCACCATGGCAGATAAAGCTGGAGATAATTTATTCCCACAACGATCCGTCTCCGTCACCACGAGGGGTGGTGTGATGGAATCATTTTCTCGCTCTGTGCTTTTCCATCTGCTTTTCAGCATGAGTGTGAAAAAGTCATGGAGGTAGAACTCAATAATCCGAGACCAGGGGAAGACAAAATGAACCAGTGGTAGAGCTGAGGTTATGGAATACGGAGGCTTTTGTAGTTTTAGTGCCAAAAACTATTAAATAAATAAACAGCATTTTCAGACACAACTTTCAGAGTGGGTGCCACGGTGGTGTAGTGGTTAGCACTGTCGCCTCACAGCAAGAAGGTCCGGGTTCGAGCCCCGTGGCCGGCGAGGGCCTTTCTGTGTGGAGTTTGCATGTTCTCCCCGTGTCCGCGTGGGTTTCCTCCGGGTGCTCCGGTTTCCCCCACAGTCCAAAGACATGCAGGTTAGGTTAACTGGTGACTCTAAATTGACCGTAGGTGTGAATGTGAGTGTGAATGGTTGTCTGTGTCTATGTGTCAGCCCTGTGATGACCTGGCGACTTGTCCAGGGTGTACCCCGCCTTTAGCCCATAGTCAGCTGGGATAGGCTCCAGCTTGCCTGCGACCCTGTAGAACAGGATAAAGCGGCTAGAGATAATGAGATGAGATGAGAACTTTCAGAGCAGTTTTGAAATCAAGCAGCCATGGCCTAAAGCAGGGGTGGCCAAGCAGTTGGAGACCAAGAGCCACATTTTTTACTGTATTACCGCAAAGAGCCACATCATACACATGGGCACACGAACATCACCCATCCCTTCCTCTCTCTCTCTCACACACACCTCTGCTCAGCCAGATTAATAGTAAATGTCACACACCAACATATTTACTCCTACAGTACTAAGACCACAGGCTGAGGCCAGTCATTTTTAACAATGAACATTGTGTGCACTTACTATGCATGCTGCTTAGTGGGACTCATGGCATTACCAAAAAAAAGCCACACCATACACATGACCGCACATGAACATCGCCCCCCCTCCCTCACAGACACACACGCTCAAGCACGCATCTCTGCTCAGCCAGATTAATAGTAAATGTCACACGCCAACATGAGAGAAATTTACTCCTTCAGTCAGTACTAATACCACAGGCCAGTCATTTACAGCAATCAATATCGTGTGCACTTACTATGCATGTTGCTTAGTGGGACTTCTGACATTCCTTGCCTTGAACAATCCTCTTCAAATCTGGCTTGTATTCTGTCGTTGCCACTCGAAGCAGTTCTTTCACATGGGTTTCAGTCAGAACAGAACGATGCTTTGACTTCACGTGTTTCATGGTAGAGAACACAGACTCGCAGACGTATGTTGACCCAAACATTGACAGTATCTTAAGCGCAGCCCGTTTCACATTCGGGTATTTTTCCAATGGCACACTTTTCCAAAACTCAATGGTGCCTTCCCTCAAAACAGGTTTCAGTTGGTCTTCCTCACGAAGATCGATCATCTCCAACTCAGCCGCAGCCTCATCTGTGACAAGCAGGGCTTTCAAACAGTCCATCTCCGCATTGAATGGGTCGACGAGGAACGTAACCTGTGGCCTTTTCAGTTGTATATCACGGAACCGGGTTACAAAGCTTTCGTGCAGGTTTTCAATTAGTGTTGCATATCTGGCTCCTTGCTTATTCAGGGAGGCGGGAAGCTTTGAAATGAGCTAATGACGACTGACATATAAGGCAGAATGGCTTGCCATTACGTTCAACAAAAAAGTATAAACTCTCCCACTCTGTTAAAAATGTCCCATGTTCGTCTTCATATTTTCGTTTTGCTGTGCATTTTTTCATTGCCATTTTGAGAGGCTACTTGACACAAGATACACCTTGCCCAAAAACTTAGCGATTATCTCACGCACATGCGCATTTGACATGACCTGAAAATACCGTAATATACCCAAGCAAAGCGAAGATGCATTTGACGAAAATACCATACTGAACTCAAGCAAAGCGCACACGCACATAAAAAAAAAAACCCATAAACTTCGATATGAACGTAAGAGCCGCATGACACCGGGCAAAGAGCCGCATGCGGCTCGTGAGCCGCGGGTTGGCCACCCAAGGCCTAAAGGGTAGAGAAGCAGCCTTGGGCCCAAAGAGTTGCCGGTTTGATTCCCTGGACTGGCAGGAAAATCCATGGCTGAAGTGTCCTTGAGCAAGGCACCTAACCCCCATCTGCTCCCCAGGCGTTGGGTGTGTGCTCGTTGTACATAGCTCTGGATTAAAGTTTCTGCTAAAGTCCTGTAATGTAATGTAAAGCACACTAAAGAAACAAATCCAAGATATTTTACAAATGCACCTGCCTCCAAAAAAAAGTCAGCTTTAGATATTCACGTTTCATTAATAAATATAAGTCTAAATTTGCATTAGTCAGTGTAGTATGGGCACGGTGGTGTAGTGGTTAACATTGTCGCCTCACAGCAAGAAGGTTCTGGGTTCGAGCCCAGCGGCCGAAGGGGGCCTTTCTGTGTGGAGTTTGCATGTTCTCCCCGTGTCTGCGTGGGTTTCCTCTGGGTGCTCAGGTTTCCCCCACACTCCAAAGACATGCAAGTTAGGCTAATTGGTGGCTCTAAACTGATTGTGAGTGTGAATGGTTGTCTGTGTCTATGTGTCAGCCCTGCGATGACCTGGCGATTTGTCCAGGGTGTACCCCACCTCTCACCCATAGTCAGCTGGGATAGGCTCCAGCTTTGCTGCGACCCTGTAGAACAGGATAAGCGGCTACAGATAATGGATGGATGGATGGATGGATGGACAGGTAGTAGGTTACTGATGTGGGTGGAATACTGAAGTGCGGCACGTGGGGACTGATGTTAGCAGAGACTTTGTTTTTAAATATCGTGCTTGCTTTTCAGCCTACTACTCTTCATACATGTCAACCTTTGGTCAATCAAACCTGTATAACCAACCTCCAAAATCCCTATTTCCCTTATAAAATTCGTATAAGATGCAAATTAAAATAATTTACCTAAAATTTGAATGATAATTAACAATGATATATCCCAGTTACTTTTTATTCAATATTAATAACAATAAACCTTCAGAATGAATACAAAGCTCCAATGTTTGACAAAAACACAGTGTTATCAGCGTAGTTACGAAGGAAATACTTCGTTGTTTGGAGACAGGTTTCACCGAGCGGCTATTATGCGCGAGACTTCATATTAGCCACAAAGTCAGGAAAATCTGTTTGTAAAATTACGTTATAATGACCAAATACAATGAAAAGTATTTTTCCAGTCTCACCTGTGAAAGGTAATCCCATGTGATCTCGTTTGGACGGTAAACCTGTTGGTACAGTTAAACGCAGCACATGAATGAGGCACCTTTATTCTCAGAATCGCCACTTTGCCACATCCAATATGGCGGCGAGGAGGACGTATGATTCTACGCAGAAGGCGGCGTCTATGTTTATGTCTATGACTTCCGGGTTGGCGGGATTCTCGCAATGCGGTGTGCGCATGATCAAAAGTGGAACGAAGTCTCGCTACCACAAGATAACGCGCGATTTCATAAGACTCTTTACTGGCTGTCGTGGGAATTGATTATAGCTCTAGATAAATATTGAAGTTTTTTTAAAGAATCTGTATAACTTTATTTATACGCCCGTATACTACGTTTATTGAATCAAATCCGTATAAAATACGGACATTCCGTATAGGTTGACATGTATGACTCTTGGTCGTACACACACACACGTGCTCTGGTCGGGAGAGATTCTCCTTCTTCGCTCTCTCCCTCCTTTTCTATCCTCCGCTGTCACTGCAAAACACACACCACATTAACCGACAACAGGTGTACTGACTTTGCCACTCACCTTCCCTAGCCACGCCCTCCATACACAAACCGCCATTTGGCCACGCCCCCACTGCCACAGCCAGAAAAACAGCTTAGCTTAGCCTACTTAGCTAGCTCATAGTAGCTAGGTCATAGTATTTAGCCAGCTAGTATGTGTATACAATTTGAAGGAGTTTGCTAATTCTATCAACAACATGGATTGCATTTGGACTTATTTTGATAATAACAAGCTCTATATCTATATGTTAGATTTATTTACTAAATAAAATAAAATAAATGCATGGTAAAGTAAAACAAAGTATTAAAATGTAAAATGGAAACTTGATCAGCTGCAGACAGTGTAGAGGTTTAAAGCATTATATTTTTTGGGTTTGTAAAAAACAAAAGGTCACAAAAATGAAGCTGTAATTTCTGGAACAATCAGTGAGGCGGCACTTGAGGCAGCACTCGATCTTAAAACTCAATTTGGAACACAGCCATTCGGAGAGTTACGCAGGTGCTTTGGCATTAAAACCACTCAAAAAGCCTTTAAAATTTGCAGATGCCATTATAATTAGCAAGTTGCTAATGGAAGTAACACGGCAATGTGACAAGAGCAGCACTTTTATCTTCCTGATAAATTGCAAAAAAGTGCTTTTCAGCGAGTATTCCACAGAGTTGTCTGGAAATAAAGTGAAATATCAGTTTAATAACTTACACACCCGCCGCACTGGAAATGTTATGATGTAATATACCATATTATGTCATAGTAAGGGCAATAAACGGCAACATTACTGCTAGCCATTTCATATATTGTAATAAAATCCAACCTCTAGCTGGGGAGTAAAGACAATAAAGTATACTTTTACATCAGGTCAGGCATACGAAGTGAAATGAAGGTTGCCATGGTGACAGTGTAGAGTAAACACATATTTGCAAATGTATCCTTCAGCAAAGCCACATTCACACGTGATTATCCTCAGTACACACTGTTTTACACACACACAGAGAATCCGCAACTCAGAACTGATCCGTCATGATGTAGATGTTTTCTTTTTATCCAGGCTTTATGCTCGTGTTCTGCTCAGAACATCTCATCTCATCTCATTATCTCTAGCCGCTTTATGCCACTAATGCTTGAGCTTGCCTCAAACACATACGGTATAACTTCATACGGCATCTCATCGTCTAGGAAACGTCCTGGTGGACAGTGGATGACGGTGGGATTGAGAAATCTCATCTCATCTCATTATCTCTAGCCACTTTATCCTGTTCTACAGGGTCGCAGGCAAGCTGGAGCCTATCCCAGCTGACTACGGGCGAAAGGCGGGGTACACCCTGGACAAGTCGCCAGGTCATCACAGGGCTGACACATAGACACAGACAACCATTCACACTCACATTCACACCTACGGTCAATTTAGAGTCACCAGTTAACCTAACCTGCATGTCTTTGGACTGTGGGGGAAACCGGAGCACCCGGAGGAAACCCACGCGGACACGGGGAGAACATGCAAACTCCACACAGAAAGGCCTTCGCCGGCCACGGGGCTTGAACCCGGACCTTCTTGCTGTGAGGCGACAGCGCTAACCACTACACCACCGTGCCGCCTGCTCAGAACATTTCTTTACATTTTACACCAGATACAACTGTACTCACGATACACAATATACAAAATACAGTTCCTATATTCAAAAAAAACCATTGACTCAAATAGCACTGTATTATGTGTGACTGGATTTACTGTGTAAAGGGAACATCACATATGCAGTATAATCTGTCAAAAACAATAGCCAGGGTTCCAGTGCCGTTCTGCCCAAAATATAAGTGATATTTAAAAATTTCGACAAAATACAATCGCAATTGGTCTGTGTGATTGAGTATCCATTGAGTGATGTGATGCGTTTAAAGCTCTGTTTTCTACTCTTGTGATAGCTCTTATACAGCGCTCTTTTTTCAGAAAGGTGGCGTTTCCATTTGCTAATCATGTCATTACATTACATTAAAGGTATTTAGCAGGCGCTCTTATCCAGAGCGACGTACAACATACCTGGAGCAGCCTGGAGAGCAGTTGGGGGTTAGGTGTCTTGCTCAAGGGCACTTCAGCCATTCCTGCTGGTCCAGGGAGTCGAACCAGTGACCCTTTGGTCCCAAAGCTGCTTCTCCAAACCATTAACCCATGGCTTCCCCATGTCATGTGACTTAAATGTGAAAAATGTGTTTCTATTTCAATGTTGTGAAATATTGCCTTGTCAAATTGTCTGAAATATCACCTCATGCAAGCGTAAAAAGCGTTTTTGTGATATCTGAGAGTTTTTTCAAAAACTCATGTTTCTGTTAGTCGTTTTTGTTTTAGCTCGCAATTTCAGGTTAATGGAAACATGGCTAATGAAGTGTCTTAAATTACATTTCAAGTTGCATTGTAATCTCAGTACCACTGTCAGCATACATGTCAACCCCTTTGGGCGTCCACCTGTAGTATCAGAGGAAGAAATCCATAAAATCAACATAAAATCCTTATAGCCTTCGAATCGCACCAAACTTAATAAATAAATAAGTAAATATAACTTGCCTGAGAACTTCGTCCAGCATGTCGAAAATCGCCTCGCCTGTGCTGATATTGCACACGGGCATGTCTATGATTCTTGACTTCGCCCCTCTGTTTATGTCGAAGATCCGCACCAAAACGGCCAGTCGCTTGTCTGTCTTTTTGTCATTGGATTCGTCGATCATCAAGGAAAATGGCGACGTCCAGCAGTGCTGGATGATCAGTAGTGTAGCTTCAGGGTCCAAGCTCTTTTTGATTATTTGCGTTGTTTTGGTGCGCCTACAGCTGATAGATTTCGCAATCGTACTGTCCGTGCAAATTCGCGGCAACAGTTCTGTCAGGTGGTCCGCAACGGCTAGCGGCAAATTGTGCTGAGCAATAAAATTACAGATCGTAACTTCTGCTCTTATTACACTTGTTGGTTGATCATCGGTCTTAGGCTTTGTAAACATCATCATTTGCGGCTGATTCTGTTTCTGCTGCAAATTTCGCTGATGTAGTTTGGACCTCATGTGTTCCCTCACGTCGTAAACTCCAGACGCCGCAACTTTGATATCTCGCACACAAACTGTGCAGTGCGCATACTCCTCATTTTTCGCCTGAACAATGACACCATTAAATGTCTCCTTCCATTCAGGAAGATACCGCCCGCCGTATCTCATTTTCTTTCTTGGTGTTCCCATTCTTTCACTCAGCAGACGCTATTCAAAATCTCTCAGGTGTAAACAATGTCGCTCTGCACAATGAGAAAACCGTTCGAACAATGACCGTTTGGCGCGTTTAAATGCAGATCGTGCGCATGACCGGAACGAGCGAAGTCTCGCAGTCGCGATACTGCACGAGGCTTGAGGAATAAACATCCGGTTTCACATAGTCTGGGTTATCTGCCCCTGCATACACGCTGTTCTTTGTCTATAAATCAAGCTTTTGTATGTTTTTGCGACGATCAGCTGATGATGTTCAAGTAAGATACACAAAATAAATTTAGGTCAGAAAATACTGAAAATCCGTAAGACTTTGTTTATACACCCGTACGCCCTTGAAATGAGCTAAAATCCATATAATTTCCGGACAATCCGTATAGGTTGACATGTATGTGTCAGTCACTTTTTTTCTGAGTGTATAGTGTTTTTATCCCTCATCTGTTTGAAAGTGGATAAAAATCCTTCATATAGTAGATAAAAATTATTTCATTTTGGACTGTTTTGGGCTTTCAGGTACTCAAAAATTATTTTACTTTTAAATATTTTCTTAGAAAAGATCCATCCATCACTGCTTATCCCATGCAGGGTCGCGGGCAAGCTGGAGCCTATCCCAGCTGACTACGGGCGAAAGGCGGGGTACACCCTGGACAAGTCGCCAGGTCATCACAGGGCTGACACATAGACACAGACAACCATTCACACTCACATTCACACCTACGGTCAATTTAGAGTCACCAATTAGCCTAACCTGTACAGTATGTCTTTGGACTGTGGGGGAAACCAGAGCACCCGGAGGAAACCCACACAGACACAGGGAGAACATGCAAACTCCACACAGAAAAGCACTCATCGGCCACTGGGCTCGAACCCAGAACCTTCTTGCTGTGAGGCAACATTGCTAACCACTACAGCACCGTGCTGCCTCTTAGCAAATATCATCTCATCTCATTATCTCTAGCTGCTTATCCTGTTCTACAGGGTCGCAGGCAAGCTGGAACCTATCCCAGCTGACTACGGGCGAAAGGCGGGGTACACCCTGGACAAGTCGCCAGGTCATCACAGGGCCGACACATAGACACAGGCAACCATTCACACTCACATTCACACCTACGCTCAATTTAGAGTCACCAGTTAACCTAACCTGCATGTCTTTGGACTGTGGGGGAAACCGGAGCACCCGGAGGAAACCCACGCGGACACGGGGAGAACATGCAAACTCCACATAGAAAGGCCCTTGTCAGCCACTGGGCTTGAACCCAGAACCTTCTTGCTGTGAGGCAACATTGCTAACCACTACACCACCGTGCTGCCTCTTAGCAAATATGTATTTTTCAAATATCAGCTTTTAGTATAAATACGCAGGTGATTATAGGAAATTGCGCTCACTGATTGGTCGAGAATTTCTGACTATTTCGCAATAATCACCTTGAGCGACTCGGCAAAATGGCGGCCAATCACTTCATCATCATAAGTAAGGAAGAATTACAAATGGTGAAAGAAAATGTTGTTCCTAAAAGCACTAAAGATGCTACACAATTTGGTCTAAAACTATTCAAAGGTAAGGTGGGATTGTGATTTATTTTATCTATTTCAAAACAAAATATTTTATGTGAGTCGGCACAGATAAGTGACACAAGTCTGTGCGCATTACATTTGCAAGCTGCTTTTAAAGATTTAAATAATTTTTAATATGATTTTTTTATTTTAAATAATCACCTGTGTATTTATCCTAAAACAATTATCTGCCTCAGGCTCAGTGAATATCGATGAATAATAACCTCGACTTCGTCTGGGTTAGTGTTCACCAATATTCACCTTGCCTTTGGCAAATAATTGTTAAATATCACCATTATGAGCAGAGCAACAGAGCTTCACACAATGTTTTTTAAATTAAGATCAGTATATAAAACTGTGCCCATTCTGTACAGAGAATATACATACACTGTAAAAAATATTATTCACTGTAAGAATTTGTCAATATAATTCAAGATTATAGAAATAAAAAACTGCTATAAAATCACTGTAAAATAAAAATAACAGCAAAAGATGATAGAATTGCTTTGAATGTCGAGTCAAATAAAATGATAGTGAAATACAATTGCAGTAAAATAAATTGCAATATAAATGCAATAAAATTATGGTAAAATAATACGTACTGTAGCTGTCAAATTGCAGTAAATTAATATAGAGCTGCCATAAAACTATAGTAAAATAGAATGACAGAAAAAAATAAAATGAGAGTAAAATAATCTCGACCTGCAATAATTAGTGCCTTTCAGTGGAATAGTGTATATATGTAATCCTTCATATAGTAGAATGTAAAATTGTATTTTAATGTCTCTAGGTGCCTCTAGCTGGTGGACGTGTGATGTTTTGAGGTTGTCTGTCCGTGCATCTGTCTGAGATATCTGTGAAGATACTCAGTCATCCAGGTACATAGTAATCTGTGGTTGGTAGAAGAGAGCAACTGGACTTGCTTGAAAAGTCTTGAAGACGTTTCGCCTCTTGTCCGAAAGGCATTCTTCAAGACTTTTCAAGCAAGTCCAGTTGCTCTCTTCTATCAACCACAGATTACTATGTACCTGGATGACTGAGTATCTTCACAGATATGTTTCTACGCACTTTGGGATGAGTTCCCTTCGACTGGTGCGGGAGTATGAGAGGACTTCCAGAAAACTGGCAGACATCTTAGCCAGAGAGGATCGTTCATTTTTGTCAACCTGGAACGACCATCACTGAACAGAGGTGGGGGTCTATGACATCTATCAGCCACCTACAATGCAGCCATCAGCATTCTGATTCTATGATGATCCATGAGAGGATAAATACTTGATACTCCCTATTAGACAGACAGAACTGAGGATGCCTTTCAGACGAGAGGCGAAACGTCTTCAAGACTTTTCAAGCAAGTCCAGTTGCTCTCTTCTACCAACCACAGATTATCTGTCTGAGATTCTCGTTAGCATGATAGCTCAAGAGCAAGTGTTTGAATGTTTGTCGGATTTCTATGGAATTATCATCATAACCAGCTGATTAGAAGTGATTCGATTTTAGATCCAAACAGATCCATCCATCCATTCATCCATCCATTATCTGTAGCCACTTTATCCTGTTCTACAGGGTCGCAGGCAAGCTGGAGCCTATCCCAGCTGACTACGGGCTAAAGGCGGGGTACACCCTGGACAAGTCGCCAGGTCATCACAGGGCTGACACATAGACACAGACAACCATTCACACTCACATTCACACCTACGGTCAATTTAGAGTCACCAGTTAACCTAACCTGCATGTCTTTGGACTGTGGGGGAAACCGGAGCACCCGGAGGAAACCCACGCGGACACGGGGAGAACATGCAAACTCCACACAGAAAGGCCCTCGCCGGCCCCGGGGCTCGAACCCAGACCTTCTTGCTGTGAGGCGACAGTGCTAACCACTACACCACCGTGCCGCCCCCCAAACAGATCCAGGAAAATAAATATACAATTCAATTATTTGAAAAGGATATTCATTGGATATTAGATCATGTAGTTTTGTTCCATGCTAGCAGCGCTAGATATCTGAAGTCCTAAGTCCTGTTAGTTTATCTTTCTTTGTGACACAGAACCAGAGGTTTGATGAAGTTAAAGTGTTCTGAGTGCTAGTTCTTATGCTCTGAACACTTCACTTTTCATTCTCTGCAGTTTTATGTAACAGACTGACAGAATGACTTGATCCAGTCTGCATGCTAAATCTTCAGAAAAAGAGCGTTTCCTTAATCACCTCAGACTGAGGTGAAGTTTTTCAACTGCTTGAGCTAATGGTACGCTAGCATGGTTTTGCGGTGTTCCTTCGAGATGTTGAACAGACCTGTCAGAGCTCCACACCAATTACCTTGATTCCTGTCGCTGCCTGATTTGCCGCTAACTGTGATAAATTGCACCTCACAGACTGAGGTTTTTTTTAAACCCTTTTACTTCACAGACTTGTTTTGCTTCTCCTGAATCTTTAGACATAGATTTTTTGGGGGGTGGGGTGGCGGAGGGATGGTTGGTTAGGAATTAGCAGGGCTTGGTTTGCTAATTTGGTTCTGGCCAGTTACACCACAGCACTGCTGAATTCTCAAAACTGAAGGTGTTGATTTTTTTTTCCCCCTGTAACAGCAGCTCTGACAGTTGTGCAGGTTTACATCAGTGCGCTTCTTCTAATACGTTGTCATTTCCATAGCAACAACTCATTCACAGGGACTCGCATGATGGACGATCCAAATAATCTAAGACTAAATATATAAGGATGTGGCACGATGACATAGTTTTCTGTATGGAGCTCAGAGGGGAACCGTCAGGGCCCAAACATATCAGCATTTCAAATGTTGTAATTAATTTCTTTAATACTTTAATTTCTTTCATCATTTCATTATAATTATTCCCTTCTAGGGCGGCACGGTGGTGTAGTGGTTAGCGCTGTCGCCTCACAGCAAGAAGGTCCTGGGTTCGAGCCCCGGGGCCGGCGAGGGCCTTTCTATGTGTAGTTTGCATGTTCTCCCCATGTCCGCGTGGGTTTCCTCCGGGTGCTCCGGTTTCCCCCACAGTCCAAAGACATGCAGGTTAGGTTAACTGGTGACTCTAAATTGACCATAGGTGTGAATGTGAGTGTGAATGGTTGTCTGTGTCTATGTGTCAGCCCTGTGATGACCTGGCGACTTGTCCAGGGTGTACCCCGCCTTTCGCCCGTAGTCAGCTGGGATAGGCTCCAGCTTGCCTGCGACCCTGTAGAAGGATAAAGCGGCTAGAGATAATGAGATGAGTATTCTCTTCTAATTTGGCCTCATTTTCTATTGAATTTTCTTCAGAAATGAAAGGGTTACTGTCCTGAAAACATTAAAATCGAGTTATCCAATGAGAATTTTTTGTTTGTTGTCTCTAGGCTGAGAAGAGTTTAGAGCTGGCTCACTCGTTGGTTAAGACATCATTGCCGGGACAGAAGGCCATGGCAGTGTATGTTTATGTAGGAAGTGACAGATGAATTAACCAATCAGATTTTGATTTATAATGGGAGGGACCAAAAATTTATCACCCAGGCGTTCTCAAAGGCCAACACGAGCTTAACCGCGAGTCGGCGCCGTCAGCGCAGCACTGAAGTAACCTTCCAGCCGGTGTAGCGTTCATCAGCAGTGTTAGCGAATGCTAATAAAGTGGTCAAGCCAGTGCTTTCTAGAGCAAGTAGCACAGACTAACGACTGAGAAACTAAGATTTATATCTCCAGACTCTTCTTCCACACACGCACGCTCACTACAGCATTTTTCACTCAGACTTAAGTATTCATTTCCCTCTGTAATTTACTTGGTTACTTTTAAAATGAACATCGGCAACTACATACTGTACAACGAAGCGACCTGGCAGCCTGCCACTAATCCCTTGCAAAATCCTTTGCTCTTTTTTTTGGTTTGTCTGGCTTAGTTTTGGCTGAGCTGAAGTCCCAGCTCTAATAGTAACGGTTCACCGCTGATGGAGATGTTTATTAAACATTTATGGAAGGAGTCTCCGGTGTCAGATCTTTGTAATGGTCTGCATTAACTTTAACTTCAACACACACAAAACAGAGGCAACTGAGGGACTGACTGTTCATAGCTACTATAACAGAAGTGAGAATAGGAACTAACTTGTTTCCATGGCATTAAATGTAACTATAATTGGATAAAAAGTATGTTATCATTTATCATTCAATGAAAAAAAGTGTTATCTCATCTTGTCTCATTATCTCTAGCCGCTTTATCCTGCTCTACAGGGTCGCAGGCAAGCTGGAGCCTATCCCAGCTGACTACGGGCGAAAGGCGGGGTACACCCTGGACAAGTCGCCAGGTCATCACAGGGCTGACACATACAGTGGTGCTTGAAAGTTTGTGAACCCTTTAGAATTTTCTATATTTCTGGATAAATATGACCTAAAACATCATCAGATGTTCACACAAGTCCTAAAAGTAGATAACGAGAATCCAGTTAAACAAATGAGACAAAAATATTATACTCGGTCATTTATTTATTGAGGAAAATGATCCAATATTACATATCTGTGAGTGGCAAAAGTATGTGAACATTTGCTTTCAGTATCTGGTGTGACCCCCCTGTGCAGCAATAACTGCAACTAAACATTTGCGGTAACTGTTGATCAGTCCTGCACACCGGCTTGGAGGAATTTTAGTCCATTCCTCCATACAGAACAGCTTCAACTCTGGGATGTTGGTGGGTTTCCTCACATGAACTGCTCGCTTCAGGTCCTTCCACAACATTTTGATTGGATTAAGGTCAGGACTTTGACTTGGCCATTCCAAAACAACTTTATTCTTCTTTAACCATTCTTTGGTAGAATGACTTGTGTGCTTAGGGTCGTTGTCTTGCTGCATGACCCACCTTCTCTTGAGATTCAGTTCATGGACAGATGTCCTGACATTTTCCTTTAGAATTGGCTGGTATAATTCAGAATTCATTGTTCCATCAATGATGGCAAGCCGTCCTGGCCCAGATGCAGCAAAACAGGCCCAAACCATGACACTACCACCACGTTTCACAAATGGGATAAGGTTCTTGTGCTGGAATGGAGTGTTTTCCTTTCTCCGAACATGACACCTCTCATTTAAACCAAACTGTTCTATTTTGGCCTCATCCATCCACAAAATATTTTTCCAATAGCCTTCTGACTAGTCCACGTGATCTTTAGCAAACTGCAGACGAGCAGCAATGTTCTTTTTGGAGAGCAGTGGCTTTCTTCTTGCAACCCTGCCATGCACACCATTGTTGTTCAGTGTTCTCCTGATGGTGGACTCATGAACATTAACATTAGCCAATGTGAGAGAGACCTTCAGTTGCTTAAAAGTTACCCTGGGGTCCTTTGTGACCTCGCCGACTATTACACGCCTTGCTCTTGGAGTGATCTTTGTTGGTCCACCACTCCTGGGGAGGGTAACAATGGTCTTGAATTTCCTCTATTTGTACACAATCTGTCTGACTGTGGATTGGTGGAGTCCAAACTCTTTAGAGATGGTTTTGTAACCTTTTCCAGCCTGATGAGCATCAACAACGCTTTTTCTGAGGTCCTCAGAAATCTCCTTTGTTTGTGCCACGATACACTTCCACAAACATGTGTTGTGAAGATCAGACTTTGATAGATCCCTGTTCTTTAAATAAAACAGGGTGCCCACTCACACCTGATTGTTATCCCATTGATTGAAAACACCTGACTCTAATTAACTGCTAATCCTAGAGGTTCACATACTTTTGCCACTCACAGATATGTAATATTGGATCATTTTCATCAATAAATAAATGACCAAGTATAATATTTTTGTCTCATTTGTTTAACTGGGTTCTCTTTATCTACTTTTAGGACTTGTGTGAAAATCTGATGATGTTTTAGGTCATATTTATGCAGAAATATAGAAAATTCTAAAGAGTTCACAAACTTTCAAGCACCACTGTAGACACAGACAACCATTCACACCTACGGTCAATTTAGCGTCGCCAGTTAACCTAACCTGCATGTCTTTGGACTGTGGGGGAAACCGGAGCACCCGGAGGAAACCCACGCGGACAACATGCAAACTCCGCACAGAAAGGCCCTCACCGGCCACGGGGCTCGAACCCGGACCTTCTTGCTGTGAGGCGATAGCGCTAACCACTACACCACCGTGCCGCCCAAAAAAAGTGTTATATCTGGTAAATTGCTATTGTATAAGACAAATAAAACATTCCAGAAAGTGCTTTTATAGGGAAATAATCCACCACTTTGAATCCTGTTGTGGATAATTTTCCTATAACTGCACACCCTGTAGCTAACTGTATGATCATTTCTTTGTACTTTTATGTCATGACCACCCTATTTGCTATTCAGCTATTCTCTTCTCGGTTAACATCCATCTCCTTCTTATTATCCATTCTTTGCCCTCTATCTCTCATTCCATTTTTTATAAGTCTCTGCCACTCCACCCCGCTCTTGTTTTCCTCTCCTTTATACTCTTTCTCTCTCTCTCTCTCTCTCTCTCTCTCTATCTATCTATCTATCTATCTCTCGTTTTCACTCTCCAGGGCTGTTATTAGTTTTCCTTTAAACCAAAATAAGACCTGAGAGTGAGGTGATGGCGCCAGACAGCCCTCACTCTCTCAATTACACAGAGCTGACTGGCTTACTAAGCCTTCAGCCACTTAGTGCAAGAGAAAAAAGGAGGGAGAGAGGGAGAGAGAGAACGAGAGAGAGAGAGAGAGAGTTTTGTAGGCGACAGGTCTTTGTTGAGCCAGCACCCCTGCAGGGATTCAGCCCAAATCAATGAAGAGTGGCTGCCCGCTGCCATCGGTCAACAATTTCGAAGGCATTGATTTCCAGCCTGCTGGGACTCGTTAGCTTCTGCATCACAGAACGTAGTGCGTGCGTGCGCACACACACACACACACACACACTACAGCTGAATACCAGATAGAGCACTGTATAACAACAAATGTCATTAGCTTATAGCTTGAGTGCACTGTATTAGAACTAACGCAATGACACTATCTGTATATGTTCAGTGCTTCAAACAGTGAAAAAAAACCTCAACTCAGATGTAGACATGTCAGAAGTGTGTGCATGGTGTGTAAATTGTGACTCAGTTCCCCAACCTCATCCTACAAAAATTATCACACAGTTTGAATCATCATCTAAACAGAATCATCACACAATTTGACTCACCATTATCAAAGAATCATCACATGATTCAACTCATCATCCTAACAGAATCATCACACAATTCTAATCATCGTCCTAATAGACTCATCAAATGATTCGAATCATCGTCCTAACAGAATCATCACACAATTCAACTCGTCCTAAGAGAATCATCACACAGTTCAACTCGTCGTCCTAAGAGAATCATCACACAGTTCAACTCGTCATCCTAACAGAATCATCACATGATTCAACTCATCATCCTAACAGAATCATCACACAGTTCTAATCATCATCCTAACAGACTCATCAAATGATTTGAATCCTCATCCTAACAGAATCATCACACAGTTCAACTCATCATCCTAACAGAATCATCATATGATTCAACTCATCGTCCTAAGAGCATCATCACACAGTTCAACTCGTCATCCTAACAGAATCATAACACAGTTCTAATCATCGTTCTAACAGACTCATCACACAGTTCAACTCGTCATCCTAACAGAATCATCACATGATTCAATTCTTCGTCCTAACAGAATCATCACACAATTCTAATCATCGTCCTAACAGACTCATCAAATGATTTGAATCATCATCCTAACAGAATCATCACACAGTTCAACTCGTCATCCTAACAGAATCATAACACAGTTCTAATCATCATCCTAACAGACTCATCACACAGTTCAACTCGTCATCCTAACAGACTCATCAAATGATTCAAATCATCATCTTAACAGAATCGTCACACAATTCAACTTGCCATCCTAACAGACTCATCACACAATTCAACTCCTCATCCTAACCGAATCCTCATGATTCAATTCATCATCCTAACAAACTTATCCCATGATTCGAATCATCATTCTAATAGAATCATCACATGGTTCAACTTAATATCCTACCAAAATCACCACATGATTTTAATTATCATCGTAATAGAATCATCACATGATTCAATTCATAATCCTAACAGAATCAGCACGTGATACGAATCACCATCCTAACAGAACTGTCATATGATTCGTATCATCATCCTACCAATATCATCACACAATTCAATTCATCATCCAAACAGAATCATCACACAAGTCTGTTCATCATCCTAACAGAATCGTCACATGATACGAATCATTATCGTAATAGAATCGTCACACGATTCATATCATCATCCTAACAGAATTATCACGATTCGAATCATCATCCTAACAATCATCACACAATTAAACTCGTTGTCCTAACAGAAATCACCAAATGATTCGAATCATCGTCCTCACAGAATATTCCCGCAATTCGAATCATCATTCTCATAGAATCATCACATGATTTGACTCATCATCCTACCAAAATCACCAGACGATTTTAATCATCATAACAGAATCATTACATGATTTGAATCATCATCAAACAGAATCAGCACACGATTCAAATCATCATTCTCACAAAATTATCATAGGGTTCGAATCATCATCCTGACAGAATCATCACTCAATTTGAATCATCAAGCCAATAGTCATTCAATTCTAAAACAGATGAATTGTTGTGTCCTCGATCATGTATCCACCTTGACTGTTTGTGACAGGAACATTCACATTATCTCACACTGTATATAAATATGTATCACATGCTCACCTCTAAAATGCTCTAAAAAAACAACAACAACAACAACAACAACAACAACAACTCCATAGCACTAACTGATTGACATAAAAATCTGTTTGAATCTCACTGCGGTCTTATTTTGGGTTCTGTCTTTACACATAGCTCTGTAGGTATGCAGTGAGACACAGTGACATCCACCCATCCCCATCCCGGTCCCCGTCATGTCTCCAGCAGCGCCCTCATCTCCGTGTGTGGCACACTACCACACACCTCAGGATGTAACACTGTGATTTAATCAACACACGCAGCAGGCCATAAATCATAATCAATGCTCTATTACTGTATTTTAAGTGCAGCACACTTCCTTCACTCTCTCTCCTCCCTCTCCTTCTATTGCTCTGTAGGACATTAGCTCTCACTGTTTCTCATCACCGCTCTCTGTTTCTTTTCTCCTCCATACTACTCTGATGTAATCAGGAGCGTGTTCATTGCTTTCCTCCCTCCAAAACCCTACCATGATGCTGCAATGCTTTTAACAGCTCCAAGACTTATAAGAGAAACCGTTTTAACAGTGCTGTTAGAGGAAAATAATCAGCTTTCGAATGGTAACAGTAACTCCGCTTCATCACACCACGAAGGTGTTGATTCTTTTCCAATAACAGCACAAGTGTTTTATAAGTTACATAACAGAAGTCAAGCTCACCCAAATAAATTTATTACTCAAGATGTTGATTTGGCAACTGAATCTGAACGAATCATTTTACTGAGCAGATTCAAAAGACTCGAGTCGCTAAATAGACGGACTGAAAATTGCATCTTTATTAAACAAGAGATTGGATAAACTGGTAACGGAATCGCCAATATTTTATGACTCACTATAGCCTACAGTGTGTGAGAATTAAATGGAGAGGCATCCGTGTCAAAGACAAATCCACACACCCTCCCTCGCTCATGTGTCATCCCTCCATCATGTGTCCTCGGTCACCTCTGTCAGGATTATATGTACCATGCTGTCTTTCAGAGCTCTGAGTGTATGAGTGTGTGTGTGTGTGTGTGTGTGTGTGTGTGTGTGTGAGTGAGAGAGAGAGAGAGAGAGAGAGAGAGAGAGAGAGGGGACTGCAGAGTTTTGTGTTAAACAGATGTTTTGGATGTAAGCTTTCCAGTTGTGTGTGTGTGTTCATGACAGCATAGATTTCCAGTCACCCTGCTGAGTGTATCTGTGTTTTGTGTGTGTGTGTGTGTGTGTGTAGTCATCCCGCTATGTTGTCGCCCCTCTCCTGCTGCTCTGGTGCTCTGTGTGACACTATGTGACGGATGGGTCAGGCACTTGGGCAGTGAAGGACGGCCTCGGCCTGGCACCATTGCTAATGATGGATGCTAAAATCTAAATTTAAACAGCAGTGAGTGAAACCTGCATGGACAGATGAGGCCCCGGCTGACGGGACGGCAGCTGCAGGGTTCAGATAAGGGTGCAAACACTTACCTGCACTACTTCTACACACATGCACAGCTCTGAGTAGCATTCTGAGAGTCAGAGGTGATTAATGCCACAACAACAGTAGGTCAGAGAGACATAAGCTTCTACCGATATATACGTATTAGAAGAATTTCCCTGCTATGACAGGACGAGAGCAAAAAAACTCTCGCCTGGGTGCAGCTCATAACCTGCCTCCGAAACCTCCCCTACTGTTACAATTCTATTTTAACACACTCTTGTCCTCATTGTTTCCCCTAGACTCCATCTTAAGCGCTGTTTCATTACTGTATTTGCTGAAATGCAGACATCAGGAGGGGAAGCTTCCCAAAATTCATTTATGCTGGACAGAAAGAAAAAATTCAATCAGAAATCATAAAATGGTGGATGGAGCTGTTTATATGTATAAGCTAGAGCAATAAAATCCTTTGCAGTAATCTCATCTCATCTCATTATCTGTAGCCGCTTTATCCTGTTTTACAGGGTCGCAGGCAAGCTGGAGCCTATCCCAGCTGACTACGGGCGAAAGGCGGGGTACACCCTGGACAAGTCGCCAGGTCATCACAGGGCTGACACATAGACACAGACAACCATTCACACTCACATTCACACCTACGGTCAATTTAGAGTCACCAGTTAACCTAACCTGCATGTCTTTGGACTGTGGGGGAAACCGGAGCACCCGGAGGAAACCCACGCGGACACGGGGAGAACATGCAAACTCCGCACAGAAAGACCCTCGCCGGCCACTGGGCTCGAACCCAGGATCTTCTTGCTGTGAGGCGACAGCGCTAACCACTACACCACCGCGCCACCATTTGCAGTAATAATAATAATAATGCTCTTCCAGGCCATATTAAATCCATAAATAGTTTAGTTAATTTTAAGTCTGCAGTTAAATTTTATCTTTTTAATCAACTCACACACCAGGAAAATAACACTTTTATATATTTTTAGTTTTTGTTCTTTTTTTCTTTTATAGTAATGTGTCCATGATAGTTATGTGATTCCTAGGACCACATTGGAAATAAGTGTTTTCACTTTCATATGTTATCCTGGTTCTTAATGTCTTTCATATTTGTTGTATGTTTTTCATTATTTACTGAATAAATCAAATTGAAGAAGAAGAAGAAGAAGAAGAAGAGTCGTTCCTCATTCTTTTCTTGCCTTGTTCGACAAGTGGGCAATTTTTTTCATCGGCAGATGTGTTACACTAAAATGTTCATAGTATGATAAACGAGAGTAAAAATGCTATACACACACACACACACACACACACACACGGAATTATTATTTGCACATCCTTGTGCAAATTTTTTTAAAAATGATATACATATTTTAATGCACATTTTTTATATTAGTAGGTCACATCAGACTTGTAGTAATCGTGTCCAAGACTCGGACTCAAGTCCGACTTGTGCCCTAATTTTAAAGACTCGCGACTTGACTTGGACTTGAGCACTGATGACTTGGACTTAGACTCATGCATTAACTGCATTCAGACTCGTAAATTGGAGATGAGGACCCTTATTTTTTCTTTATTTTTTGTAACATGCCATAATAATTTGTCATAAGATGTTTATATCTACAATAATAGGAATACTAATTTTAATTAATACTAAATTTTGTGCAAGAGAATGCACATTCACCTGCTCATATGTCATGTTCAGGAACAAACTAACGTTAGTGGCGCTAAAATGCCTGGAGAGAAGCCCCTAGGATTGTTCGCTTTGCTTATACAGACTTCTCGTGCAGTGAGAAAAAATGCACTGCTATGTGTTTTATATGTAAAAGAACTATCGAGGAGCAAGGACGCGTTATCCTAATGGGCTTCATGGGCAGCTGCCCAGGGCCTCTGAGGTAGCAAGATTGGAAAATATGAAACGATATTTTCAGAAGTTTTGATCATATTGATAACATTTTTGATGCATTTCGCCGCCCGTAAGGAAGCCCACCTTGTCCTGTCGCATAAATCACCCGTCATTGTCAATATGATCACTGTCCACCATGTCTTCACACGCTACGCCAGCTTGAGTTCAATGATTTAATTAATGACTTCGCTTTCCAGAAAAGTAGGAAAGTGCCCTTGTAAGTTGACCCATGGCTGTCAAACTGAATGCGCAAAGCTGTGTGCCACTGCTGTTTGGGACATTACGTGTGTGAAAGGATGAAATGTTTCACATAGCCTAACGTTTTGAGGTTTATTTCTGAGAAGCAAGATATTTTTCTTTCTTTGTTATCGCTCTTTGTTTTCACAAGTTAAAAGTCGCCTGGATTCCAAAATGAAAACGGACGGTTATATACCAAATGAATGTTCTTGTTCTGAATACTAAAGAAACTGTTGTAGGCCGAGGTTATGTTCTTGACATGTTCATTGACTCACTCATTCAAAGGCTTCTTGAGGCTAAACTTTAGTTAACCAGACTTGTTAACTGTGATGTCTGATGGATTTTTTCACCATGCAATTGCCTATTTCACCATTGTAGTCCGGGAGCCAAAGGCCCAAATTTGGCTGAACCTGGCTTCGTCGGTTAAAGTTTTTTTTTTTGCTGTTTGTTGTTGTCCAAGGTCTACTCATTAAGATAAGAGAGGGTGCCCGGTGATATCCCTTGGGCAATTCCGGATATTGGCCCTTTATTGTTGGATGTGCTGCAGTCATAGCCTAAATTCTGACATTTTGACATTCTTCACTTTATGTTCACCAAAGTCTATATATCATACTTATTTTTGTGTTTGTTAACATAATAGGATGAGTTTAAGGCCTGGGGGTGGGGTTCCAGCCATGGTTGGGGGTGTGGCCATGCAATTGGGGGCGGGGCTTATACCAAAAAGCCCTTTATTACTCTATTACTTTGATTGTTAATGCGAGCCTTAAATTATTAGGCATACACTCCATTGTCATCCTTGTGTTTACTTCTGCAGGGGCATATGAGGGACACAATTAGCTAATTCAAGCCAACTTGTGTAGCTATCTTGCTAACTCTGTCAATCACACTGCCCCCAAAAGATCACAGCACGCATAAGCTAAGCAGAGAAACTATTTGACTGTAATCATGAAAGAGCAGTGACATGTACTCACTGCTCACCAGTGAACTAGACCCATAGTTTCACAACACTGGCTAGCACACCCAACTCTCACCTAGTAAATGCTAGTCATTGATTTTTTTTAAGCTAATACATTAAGCTAATAGATTGCTTATTTTAACGATATTGACTGTTGAAATAGTAATGTCCCTGGTTCCCTAGTAAAATTCAGGGCATTGTCCCCGATTATCATCTCAAAAGTCTGTTAACCTTACCCTCACCCCCACTCCAAACCACACTGCTTGTGGACTGAGAGTCATGTGCACTAGCCAGTCCACTGACTAGCACGACTTTTAAAACGTTGGGCAGTAAGGTTTCCTTAAGCTAATACATTAAGCTAATAGATTGCTTATTTTTACGATATTGACTGTTGAAATAGTAATGTCCCTGGTTCCCTAGTAAAATTCAGGGCATTGTCCCCGATTCACCCCCACTCCAAACCACACTGCTCTTCCACTGACTAGCACGACTTTTAAAACGTTGGGGAGTAAGGTTTACTTAACATTCTCCTCTGTACTAGCTGGCATCCAGTACATAAGCATATTTTTACAGACACTAAGCAATGGCAAAGGGTTTAGAGGGTTTTTTTTTTTTCATCTGAACTCTTAGTTCTTTCCTTAAATAGTTTTTGTGTTTTGTGTGTGTGTTTGCATACTGTATGTAATTATTTTACATAATTATTGCTCATTAGTGTGTGTGCATGTGTATGTGTGTGCGTGTGCATGCATGCATGCACGTACATGCTTTATGTACTGTAGTTCTTGTATCAAAATTGTTAATTTTGCAAATTTATGAAAGGGTCAATTACACGTTTGACTAATTTGAATGACAGTAAAGCGTGAATACTGTACAGCCAATTTGGTTAATTGAAAATCAGTATCTTTTGCTATTCTTGTGTGTGTGTGCGCATGCTGTATATGCCATTTTGCATGCTTGATATATTGCATACTGTAGTTTTACATAGTGGATCACTGGTGTGAGTGTATATGCATGCTGTATATAGTTCTATTGCATGCTGTATATAGTTCTTTTACATAGTGGATCACTGGTGTGAATGTATATGCATGCTGTACTGTATATATTTCTATTTCATGCTGTATATACAGTAGTTCTTTTACATAGTGGATCACTGGTGTGAGTGTATGCATGCTGTATATAGTTCGTTTACATAGTGGATCATTGGTGTGAGTGTATGCATGCTGTATATAGTTCTATTGCATGCTGTAGTTCTTTTACATAGTGGATCACTGGTGTGAGTGTATACATGCTGTATATAGTTCGTTTACATAGTGGATCATTGGTGTGAGTGTATGCATGCTGTATATAGTTCTTTTACATAGTTATTGGTCATTAGTGTGTGTGTGTGCATGCTGTATATAGTTCTTTTGCATGCTGTATAGTTCTTACATAGATATTGATCATTATTTTGTATTAACTGTAGAGTTTATGTAATACTTGTATAAAACTCGCTAATTTGGAAAAGTTTGGAAAAGGGTTAATTAATCCACATTTGATGTATTTGAATGACAAATATAGAGAAAAATGTGAATACCTATCAGATACAGCCAACTTGGTGCATTTAATATCAGTATTTACACTGATATTATTATTTTTTTTGTATTTTCTTCCATTGGGCGGCACGATGGTGTAGTAGTTAGCGCTGTCGCCTCACAGCAAGAAGGTCCTGGGTTCGAGCCCCGGGGCCGGCGAGGGCCTTTCTGTGTGGAGTTTGCATGTTCTCCCCGTGTCCGCGTGGGTTTCCTCCGGGTGCTCCGGTTTCCCCCACAGTCCAAAGACATGCAGGTTAGGTTAACTGGTGACTCTAAATTGACCGTAGGTGTGAATGTGAGTGTGAATGGTTGTCTGTGTCTATGTGTCAGCCCTGTGATGACCTGGCGACTTGTCCAGGGTGTACCCCGCCTTTCGCCCGTAGTCAGCTGGGATAGGCTCCAGCTTGCCTGCGACCCTGTAGAAGGATAAAGCGGCTAGAGGTAATGAGATGAGATGAGATTTTCTTCCATTATTTGGGCATATAGGGGATTAAAGGGTTAATATATTAAATTGCCCAAGGGATATCACCGGGCACCCTCTTAAATCTTGAAGAGCTACCTCAAATCTATAAGATAGAGCAAAAAAAAAAAACTTTAACCAAAAATTCCGGGTCCGACCCCATGGCTCCCGGACTATTGCTTTTTTTCGATTAAATAGGTGTTGATGGATATAAAGTTTTAGCGTTCAATAGTATTTCTAATTGTGCCACTGTCATTATTTAAGTTTCTGTGTCTAGTTAGACAGGCACGTCTGAGGGGGTGAATTTGCTGAGTGCAGTTGACAACAGGAGGGGGTGGGGCCTCGGGGGGGTGTCTGCCCAGGGCCTCGGCAAGGGTTAACGCAGCCCTGTTGAGGAGATGACGGGGACAACCTCAAACTTCAATCGTCGTTTGGTAAGACTCCACCCAGAGAAGTAAGTGACACGCTGTGTTCATTGCTCTGTTGATAACAGGGCTTGCTGAGCGATGAACTAGCTAGTGTTAACCCTCTCTCATGTTATTTGCCCTGTTGATAGTGGGCGGGGCTTGCTGAGCGATGAACAAGCTTTTTATCTGTAGCCTGTTAACTAAAATGGGGCAGTCGAGCAGGAACGTTAGTCCAACACAGTAGCAGAGACGCTTTCACATAAAGGCAGCAACAGCCACCGTCAAATGGTGCAGCTGGAGTCTTGTTCTCGGACTCGACTTGAAATTTTCTTTATTGACTCGGACTTGAACACTGGGCACTCAAGGCTGGACTCGGACTCTAGGTTCAGTGACTCGACGACAACACTGGGTCACGTGACCATAACACACAACTCAGGGGGAAAAAAACCCATGTAGATGGCATTGCTTTTAATCAGTATTTTCTCGTTCGTTATCTCTAGCCACTTTATCCTGTTCTACAGGGTCGCAGGCAAGCTGGAGCCTATCCCAGCTGACTACGGGCGAAAGGTGGGGTACACCCTGGACAAGTCACCAGGTCATCACAGGGCTGACACATAGACACAGACAACCATTCACACTCACATTCACACCTACGGTCAATTTAGAATCACCAGTTAACCTAACCTGCATGTCTTTGGACTGTGGGGGAAACCGGAGCACCTGGAGGAAACTCACGCGGACACGGGGAGAACATGCAAACTCCACACAGAAAGGCCCTCGTCGGCCACAGGGCTCGAACCCGGACCTTCTTGCTGTGAGGCGACAGCGCTAACCACTACACCACTGTGCCGCCCCTAATCAGTATTTTGAAAAAAAAAAGAACAGTGAAGTAACTGTCTGATCATACACCGTGACTGACTGTGAAATCATGACCCCACAGCACCCCTCAGTCGTTATACTGAAAAGTCGGCTGATAAGGCTGCTTTCACACCGAGCATTTAGGAATTATATGTTTTATACAGTATGTAATCCTATGGTAATGTGGGCACTTTAGAAAAGTGTAACGCTTTTATCTCACCCCTCGTCCTTATTCTTGCTCTTGAGGTTGAGGATTGGAAATCCATTATCTGCTACCAAGTAGGGTGAAGCCAGTTTTGTATGGTGTGGTGTGGTTTTGGGCTTTTTTTCCCCACACATTGTTAAAGAATTCTTTGGTTGTGAGTTGAGCTTGGTGGTCTTACAATGAATATTGCGACCATTTTGAATTTTTTGCAAAATCAAATTCTGAATTAAAATCTCAGAGAGTGAGCTCTGCTATGACGTTTGTCTAAAATCCACCAGTATGAGGACGGCAAAGGATGATGACTCACAGGACTGCTACACATACAGCAGGAGCGATGGAGAAACATAAGCGAAATGTTCTAATGGACAGAAAAATATTCTTCTTGCCTCGAGCTCCCTTTCTGTTTATGCAAACCTGTTTTCTGCAGAATGTAGGAAAGTAATTTTCTTTAACCGCAGGTCAGTTGATAGAGGCTCTTCATTGTCTAATCTGGCATGGAGAAATGCACTTTATCACATAGTCTGTTCAAGAATTCGGACAAGACTATGACAAGTAACAATCTTACAAAGCAGCTGAGATTAGGCATTAAAACTCATACTGGAGTTTTGTACAGAGCCGAGTTGCAGTGACACTCATGACTCAGTTGAGACCTTTTTTGGCCTTCATGCTCTCAACTGTCTGTCATTTCCTTACTGTGGAGCATCACACTACAGCAGGTTGAACAGCTTGCCCAGCATATAGGGGGTAAAAGATCTAATTACGAAACCACAACACCGTATGGTCCAAATCCATCGCCTATCCATCATCCACCAGGATTTAGTGTAAACATTTTGACTGGGAACATTTGTGAGCTCTTAAAACCCGCGAGTGCAGGAAAAATGAAAGTGTGAAACATGATTAAAAAGTGTCAAAAGAAAATGGAAGACTTCTTTGCTTTATCCCACAAGGTAAAATGAAAACATAAAAGGTGGCTGAGTGTCAGCTCATCGCTCGTCTCTCTTTTGTAATGCAGCGCGTTTATTTTCTTGGGTTGGAATTCATGGCAGAAAATTAAACTTTACTCTCGCTCGGCCGCAATGTAGAGACGCGTGCAGCGTGAAATTAAAGCTCAGGCCTCCTGCTTCTAATATAATCGCCGAGCTGGAGGTTGTCCAAGGTAGGAAAACTAGAAGCTATTACATGGATTTTTTCACATGAGGCAAAAAAAAAAAAAAATCATCGCTGCCTCGTTATCATGCATGATTGACCAATAATTGCCAAAAGAGAGATTGAGCCTAATGTATTTGGTTGTTGAGAGGATGAAGGAGGTTCAACACTTGATGTGTTTTCTCTTTTTATCCTCAATTCTTCCACCAGAGATTTGGAGTACATGTCTCCTCTGGCCATGTAAATATTCTTCTATTTGTTAAAAATAGCTACAAGTAGGGATTAATCAAGTCTGAAGGCTTTCACCTCCAGCATGTGTTAGTGTTATAGATAAGGAGCTACAGTTCTTACAGGAGAATACATGCATAATCTCACTTTATGGTTTCCGCTGTACTTATGACATTCAGACAAATTCAGCCTGCAGGGTGTGAGTTTGGTGCATATTATAATATGCATGTACATATGATGTATTTTTTTCTTTAGCTGTTTCACAAAGTCCAAACAAAATCCATGCAGGAAGTTAAGCAGTTGATGGTTGCTGTACCGGCGGCACGGTGGTGTAGTGGTTAGCGCTGTCGCCTCACAGCAAGAAGGTCCTGGGTTCGAGCCCCGTGGCCAGCGAGGGCCTTTCTGTGCGGAGTTTGCATGTTCTCCCCGTGTCTGCGTGGATTTCCTCCGGGTGCTCCGGTTTCCCCCACAGTCCAAAGACATGCAGGTTAGGTTAACTGGTGACTCTAAATTGACCGTAGGTGTGAATGTGAGTGTGAATGGTTGTCTGTGTCTATGTGTCAGCCCTGTGATGACCTGGCGACTTGTCCAGGGTGTACCCTGCCTTTCGCCCATAGTCAGCTGGGATAGGCTCCAGCTTGCCTGCGACCCTGTAGAAGGATAAAGCGGCTAGAGATAATGAGATGAGATGAGGTTGCTGTACCATTGCTTTGCCAGTGCTTGGATTTTGAACTCTCAATCTTTTTTTTACTCATAATGTCTTGGTAGCATTATGATGGGCAGCATGGTGGTGTGGTGGTAAGCAAGGTTGCCTCATAGCAAGAAGGTTCTGGGTTTGAACCTCACAGCCGACAAGGGGCCTTTCTGAGTGGAGTTTGCATGTTCTCCCCGTGTCTGCGTGGGTTTCCCCCCCACAGTCCAAAGACTGTTAAGTTAAATTGTCCATGACCAAAAGCAGTGCAGCAGGGGAGTGGCTAGCCAGCTGTACTTATTTAGCCAAGAAACCCTATGAAGGGGACCCAACCCAGAACGCACTGGATGGGCGAAGAAGAAGAGAAGCATTATAATATATCAGTAGGGTTGTAGTCAAGATCATAGATATCATGTCCACGACAAGTCTAACACCAGGAGAAGCCAAAATCGAGTGTGTCAAGACAGCACGGGCGCAGATAGAGGGTGGGACGGGTGGGATTCGTCCCACCCAGATTTAAATTCACCTCGTTCGGTCCCCCCCCCCCACTTATAGGGAGGAAAAAACGTCTATGCTGTCTTTCTTTGCATAAGGCAAACCTCACGGAAAAATCAAAAGACTAATTACCATTCGGTGTATTGAGGTGCACAACAGTACATACATAGTTGCAACAACTCACATAAAACAAAACAAAGACTGATATTCGGTTGGTTGAGCTGCGCAGACTGCACAGGTTGCGAGCTCGAGCTTGGTTGCTATGGTTACCCACAACAAGTTTGACAGGCATATCGGGGACAGCTCCTAGTTCAGGACCCCAACACGGCACGATGAAGGGTGCCAAACCGAAAAGGCAGAAAACGATTGCATCGTTTTTTCAAAAAGCAACGACTGTAAGTAAACTGTGCCTTACTTTATCATATCACCTTGCAATTTTTTGATAGTCTGTTCAAAGTAATGTCATAGTGAAAATAAAATCGTACGGAGTAGAGATGCCTTTCTGGTAGCCTCCTTCTTTCGGTGGTAGCCTATAGATACAGTGCTCAGAAGGCAGTTTTAATGTTTAATCTGGCATTCCCTGCCATAATTTCAGCGAGCATATTGTTTCATAAGGAAACTTTGCGAAGAGTTGTTGACTGACTGCCGCTCACGCAACACACAGGCATAGTTAGAAAGTCAGGATGCACTGGTTTACACTTTACACACACACACGTAGCCCAGCCTCTCGCTATGTTTAACAGTTGGAACTTAGCGGTTTTAAAACTAGTTTTGCAGCTCTATTCCTACTCTCTATTTATTAGTAGGCCTAAGCTAACGGTTGCAGGGATGAAGGAGTGATGTTTTTTTTGTCTTAGCTGAGTAATGTCGGCGCCCTGAGGGCATCAGAGTATATTCCTCGCACAACACATGGTGGGGTTGGGGTTGGGGTTGGTTTGCTGGCAGCTTTGTCCCCCCCAGTTCAAAAAACGTATCTGCGCCCCTGCAAGACAAAGTCAAAATTGAGTCCAAATGAAAGCAAAACCCAGTCAAGATTGAGAGAAGATTTGAAAACCAATCATTATCTGTAGCCGCTTATTCTCTACAGGGCCGCAGGCAAGCTGGAGCCTATCCCAGCTGACTATGGGCGAGAGGCAGGGTACACCCTGGACAAGTCGCCAGGTCATCACAGGGCTGACACAGAGACACAAACAACCATTCATACTCACATTCACACTTATGGTCCAGCGGCCGGCGAGGGCCTTTCTGTGTGGAGTTTGCATGTTCTCCCCATGTCTGTGTGGGTTTCCTCTGGGTGCTCCAGTTTCCCCCCACAGTCCAAAGACATGCAGGTTAGGCTAATTGGTGGCTCTAAATTGACCGTAGGTGTGAATGGTTGTTTGTCTCCCATAGTCAGCTGGGATAGGCTCCAGCTTGCCTGCGACCCTGCACAGGATAAGCAGCTACAGATATTGGATGGAAATCCTATCCAATACCAAGACTTTAGTTCAACTGGTTGGCTTCATTTCTACATTGTTCTGAAGATAAGGCTGTTTTCTTGAAGATAGAATTACTCCAGAAAAATTGGATAATGGAGAGCTCTTTGTCATCCTGGGATCTGAACTCACACCTTTTGGTCATGAGCACAGAATCATAACGTTGGGCTGTATTTTCAGATTTGGTGACTTAATTCCAAAAGTTACCTCAATATTTACACAGGGAAAGTTCTTTGTTGTCAGAGTCGGGTTATGCACATGTTAGTTGTGCCATTCAGAATTTCAAAATGACTTGCATGTTTTTTGTGCATCTGAGGTTGAAAGATGCTTCTTGAGTAGAAGCAGCCAAGAAGGGTTTTTCAATACCATCTAAAAAATAAAAATCAAGGGTTGAAAATGTGGACCGATGAAGGAAATTGAGTTTTATTTTCTTTGTTGTCAAATGTAAAATGATGTAATATAAATGTACAAGACAATTTAAAAATGAAAAATAAAAAACACTATTACTATGCATGCAATGACATATCATGCAATGATAAATCATGACACAAATTTATGACGATTTGAAAAATTGAAATAAAAAAAATAAATTGTACACGAATAACATACAATAGCAGGAATACATGTGACTTCACCCTAGGCGGAAGTAACACATATATAATGCTTGGGAAAGCATATCTAAAATGGGAAAGAGTTGTTGTGTGATTGACTGTTCCAATAGATTTAACAAGTTGAAGCTCTCTTTTTACAGACCACTGAAATCTAAAGAAAAGAGAAGAAATGGAGGTCGTACAAATGTTCATAAAAGTTATTAAGAAAAGGCCTATTTGTTATTAACTTTTAAAATTTTTTTTATAAAAGTAATAGTTTAGCTAATACGATATTATATTTTACTCTTCACTTCAAACATCAGAATGGGAAAAATTGTGATCTCTGTGACTTTCATTGTGGTATGGGTTTTGGTTTGAGCCAGATGGACTGGTTTGAGTATTTCAGAAACTGCTGATCTCCTGGGGTTTTCACACACAACAGTCTCTAGAGTTCACACAGAATGGTGTGAAAAAAAAAAACACTTGTTGATGAGAGGTCAGAGGAAAATGGCCAGATTGGTTTGAGCTGCCAGGAAGGATAGAGTAACTCATATAGTCACTCTTTACAACCGTGGTGAGCAGAAAAGCATCTCAGCATGCAACAGCAGAAGACCACATAGGGTTTCAGTCCTGCAGCCAAGAACAGGAATCTTAGAATCAACAACAAGTTCCTATTAAAGTGGCCGGTAAGTGTAATTATTGTTGGTTATTAAGAAAATGTTTTTAATTAACAAAAGGAATATTTAAGTTGATAAAGAATAGGAGCCCTGTGATAACCTGGTGACTTGTCCAGGGTGTACCCCGCCTCTCACCCATAGTCAGCTGGGATAGGCTCCAGCTTGCCTGCGACCCTGTAGAACAGGATAAGCGGCTACAGATGGATGGATGGATAAAGAAAAGGAAAATAAACATTACATTTTTTTGTCATAAAATTTTCTTCATTTTATTTATTTATTTATTTTTCAAAAAATATATAATGGGAAAATCAAATCATGAACCCAGTATTGTGAATCTAATCAATTTGTGAATTGGGTGAATTACAATGATATACTGATAACTATTACAATGATATACTGATGAATGAAAAGATGGCGAGGACTGAAATGAATATAATAGTCTAGTATATTGTTAATACTGTATATTGCTTCTTGAATAGTCCTAGTTATCACATTAATCGCTGCAAATGCGGTTTACATTGACAATATGGCTTCCACACTCATTATTCAGCAGCATATAAAATAGCACTTGATGCAGCACAGAATATTACTATTACCATTGTAAACTAAACTGAATGTTTTATATGTAGTTCAACATTTTCTTACTTCCTTGTGCATTAATTTGCTGTGAGATGTGATTTTCATACTTAATTCCTCTCTCTGACCTTCATGTCCTTGTTGGTCAATAACAGAGGTCTGTGTTTACACCCAGGTGGCTTTTACAATGCTGGGCTGAGCCATGTTATTGATTTAATTAAACACGCATTCAAATGTTTTCCGCCTATGTGGATGATGACTGTCTGAACAGACGTGGGCGCTGTTGTGAGTGGCTCCGTCTACATGCATTACACGCACCCCGAAGGCCCTTTCTTTAAAGAAGAGAGAAAAATCACAGGTGTCCTAGGCAAGCTGGGTGAAATATTGATCTAATAAAACAGCCATTTCCCTCAGTGAGCTGCTGAAGGACTGATAGGGCACTCGGATGCTCACAGAGTCCTAAAAGCCTCACTCCTTATGCTTCTCTGGATCAGCAAGGTCAGTCTGTTAGAGGCAGGGTGCTCTGATAACGGTGACATGGCTGCTGAGGACGCTGTGGGGTTACAGATAGCATCAGGCAAACAATTTAGTCCCTGAGATAGTGTGTGTGTGTGTGTGTGTGTGTGTGTGTGTGTGTGTGTGTGTGTGTGTGTGTCAGTCACGGTCGGTGTGTGTCTTTTAAAAAGATTGTCTGAGGGACATATGGGTGTGAACCAGAAAATATCCTGGATGCAACACATCATACAAAAGAGATATAATGGCCCATAAACACTGACAATTCAAATTGTGAATTAATTCAATAATTCCCGTTTCATCTCTGTGACACAGTTTCAGTGTGCATCTTCCCAAACCAGATGATCTTACAAATGTTCTTGACAAAACCTCACTTGGAGTAACAATAAATCAGGACATGCACATTTTTTCCAGACATGTTTTTCAAGTATACAAGGTTAGGAAAACAAATTCAAAGTAAAGGTCACACTGCATAGTCTACTAAAAGAATTGCTGAAAATAAACAGCATTGAAGCCATGCACCTACCATTCTCTCTCTCTCTCTCTCTGTGTAAGAGAAAGAGAAAGAGAGATCGATGCTGTGGCACCAGGCCGAGCCGAGATCCCAAAGGCAGGACCATCCATCTTTCCCCATTAGCGCAGACCACTGCTATCTCACTCATATTCCCCCGGCCGGCTGAGGAAACTGTTTTCCTTCGGCTAATTGTGAATCGTGGATGTGAGCTAGCGGCGCTAAGCTAATGAGACACACTCCTGTTGGCAGGAGTAGAGCTTTACTAGCACCATAAATCTTTTAACCATGTGTTGGAGGGAAAAGTAAGGACTATAACATGACCAAATTCCTATAGTTCCGTATCAGATATTATAGTTTATTCTTCAAAAAACTGAAAATTATGCTAATATACCTTATATAATATATTTTCTGATTGGTATAAAATCCATATGTTGACATATTTCCTTTTGAAACATGAAGTCAGAGCAACGGTGCTTGACTGATTTACACAGCCCCTGACCCTGTCTAAGCAAACATAGTTTTTTAGCAAACAACCAGTGAAAAGTTTTTTGTGGATGATTTCTCAATGCGGGCGGCACGGTGGTGTAGTGGTTAGCGCTGTCGCCTCACAGCAAGAAGGTTCTGGGTTCGAGCCCCGTGGCCGGCGAGGGCCTTTCTGTGCGGAGTTTGCATGTTGTCCGCGTGGGTTTCCTCCGGGTGCTCTGGTTTCCCCCACAGTCCAAAGACATGCAGGTTAGGTTAACTGGTGACTCTAAATTGACCGTAGGTGTGAATGTGAGTGTGAATGGTTGTCTGTGTCTATGTGTCAGCCCTGTGATGACCTGGCGACTTGTCCAGGGTGTACCCCGCCTTTCGCCCATAGTCAGCTGGGATAGGCTCCAGCTTGCCTGCGACCCTGTAGAACAGGATAAAGCGGCTAGAGATAATGAGATGAGATTAGATTTCTCAATCCCACCGTCATCTACTGTCCACCAGGACATTTCCTAGACGATGAGATGCCGTATGGAGTTATACCGTATGTGTTTGAGGCAAGCTCAAGCATTAGTGGCATGGAGAGTCACTCCAAGTTGGTAAAACAGTCCTCTGAAAAGACACAAAACCAGCACAAATTCCACCTTCAACCCAAACCATTTATTCTCCACCAAGGGCATGGTGTGTGGGAAAATGCACAGCCAATAACACAACAATGAACCATGTCCCTGGGGGTGAGACACATATGTTGTATCGAGAATTTACTTGGACGAACACAAGACTAGTACTGGATGAGTCATCAAAAAAATTTAAGAATATCTCCAAAACTATTTTCTATGTTTTTATTTTTTCTAGCTATATTATGATATTGTTGTTTAAAACACTAAGGGACTGATACAAAATGTTCTGAAACAGCAATCTGGATTTCAGGTCCACTTTAAAACATGATATTGACCACTTGCTAACAACGACGCTGATGAATGCGCTAACCTCTTGGTCCGATCGTTATCGCTAAATGTTACAGCCCTGCTGGGTCTTTATGCAGATGTGGCTGGTTTAAGGTTTACAGAAACAAAACAAACAGAGTTAAAATGGTTAAGGCTCGACTTAAATCTTGCGTGAAGTTGAGAAAACTTGGCCCTCCACGCACACTGCGATGGTTCTTTGAGGGAAGGAGGGGAGCCGTTAATCATTTATGATAGTCGGCGCTCTTCAAGGCGCTCCAGCGCTCCCATTTCCCCCTGACATTTAATTTGTCTGAAAATCAGCAAGTGTGCAGTCTGATCGTGGTGCGTGGACGTGCGAGGCTTCTTCTCCTCCTCCTCCACTGCCACCATCCCTGAACCACAATAAATTCAATTCAACTCAGTGTTACTATACATATATACGTATGTACAGGGACACAGTGGCAAGGGTTTGGGCTAGCTTAGATGCAAATCAACATCCAGAATGTGTAGACGATAAATGTACTAGGTGTTAGAGGTTAGGAATTGGTGAAACAAGCATGCTATCATAGCTTTGAAGGTACTTTTAATTTCTCCTACCAATTTGTGGTATAATCTACCCAGAAACTGTGCAAGTTTTAATCTGGATAAGTTAGGAGACAGAGATTCATTACAGTTAATCAAAGCTAAATCTAGAAAGAAAGATGGAAAATCATAAATTTATTAGCAAGCCTATGTTTTGGTTGTCTGGAGATCTAATAGCGCTTTCTTGCAACAATTGCGTCGGAGCATTCTGGTTGCCATTGTGAACATTAATTAGTTAGTGACGTGTATGAGTGTCTACGGAAGCCGAGAGAGGCCCTTCATATAATCCTTTTTTTTATTCACCTTGTTATCCCGAGATAACGACATAATTAATTCAGGATCTCGAGAAAACAACACAACTAATTCGAGATCTCGAGAAAACAAAACCGTTATTTCGAGATCTCGAGAAAACAAAACCGTTATTCCGAGATCTCGAGAAAACAGCTGAGAAATGGTTCATTCAGGTACGCCAAGAGACTTGTGATATGCTGACTTTGGGGCTATTTCTCATTCTGTATAGACGCAACTTTGGTCATTAGAATGTCTGGAATAATCGATCACCTAATAAGGCAGTATTTTGATCAGGGGTTGACACAGGGAGAGATTGCATTAAGTCTTTTAATAAGGGATAATTTCAAAATTAGTCCGCGGCACCTCCGCAGAAGACTGGCCCGGCTTCGTCTCTACTGACGGAGATACAGTGATCCAGCTGAGATCATGAAATAATTTTGTTTTCTCGAGATCTCGAATTAGTTGTGTTGTTTTCTCGAGATCCTGAATTAATTATGTCGTTATCTCGGAATAACGGTTTTGTTTTCTTGAGATCTCGAATTAGTTGTGTTGTTTTCTCGAGATCCTGAATTATGTCGTTATCTCGGGATAACAAGGTGAATAAAAAAAGATTATATGAAGGGCCTCTCGCGGCTTCCGTAAGTGTCTGCAAATCCCAACAATCAGAATATAATGGTGTATTCTGGATTAATGAAAGCAGTAACTAGCTAGATAGATTGTTTCAGCATTTAAATTGATCACCTTGCAAAGTAGCTATAGAGCTAGCTGAAAATTGTGTTTGTCATCTACTCGGCTAATTAAACTACCTAGTAAAAATCATTCAATTACTGTATATAGTGGCTTGTGCAGTAGGTGGTAGGATTCGGAATGCTATAGCTACAGCATCGAGGTATACTGTATAACTGTTGCGATGATGCAACTATACGGTATATAGAAATACATAAATTCTACAATACTATGACTGTGGCTGATAAAATCAATCATAACCAACACCAAGCGATTTCCATCACCAATCCAATATTAAAAAAAGAGCATCTATGAACACTATTTGTTTGCTTGAGGTTAATGATGAGCTGTAACTACGTTAGCATCAGACTTGGCAATAATGACAAAGACAAATGATCATTTTCTCTAAATGACCTAATCTATCATTAATGAGTCCTAATCATTGTTCCATCTGCGCTCTTCTCCTGCCTCACTAATAAACACATGAGCACACAGGAATTAAAGCGAGACAGTTTGTCATTGAGTCTTTTTATTTATTCATGATCCACATTTCAGGAAAAATATTAAAATGTGCAGGATGAAGCCAGGAACTGAGAGCTAAGAAATGACAGAGCACTGACTAATGAGCCACAATGAGATTCAGAAAAGGTTATAATGATCACAGGCAGTGTTCATTAAGGAGAACCAGGAAGTAAACATGAGGGTTCTGTGGATTCCAGGTCTGAGGATTCCCATGGAGCTTTGAACTTGTTAAAGGAGATGTGCAGAACCTTTATTTTTAAATACATTTCTGAGTGGATAGTATCTCCATCCTTGACTCTTGTATGCTGCATAAATGGGAATTTAAAAAAGTATATTTTTGAGAGTTAAAATCGACCACAAAGTTGGCATTCAAGCTGCCCCGCTGAGCCAGCCAGCCCTGAGTGTGTGATGTCACAGCGGGAACCGGTTTTAAGGCCGACGCCTTTGACAGCTATAGACCAAAGTCATATAAATAAACATTTATGGTGAAAGTGAGAAATAGCGTTACCGACTTGCTCAACTAAGACTGATTTGACTTCATTGATTGTGGTTTGACTCTCATTAAAACAGGATGGGTGTTATAACTTATGCAACATCCATGTCCATGCATGCATTTTCACTGATAAAACGTAAAAGGCTAATTAAATAATCAGATGAACTGAGACAATCACATTCTGAAGCAAATTAAATAATCTTATACCGGTAACTTAAACACACAATACAAGTTACATGGATTAATCTAAATGCAGGTAAACAACGAGTGTTGTTGTTTTTGTTGTTTTGTATCCAAATGAGGGTCGCAGCTTACCTGTCTGTTTTCTCGCTTCTTGAAGGCCGATCTTGTGGCCGATTGTTTTTGAAACAATCTGACTTTCAGTTGTTCATTCAGTTCTCCATTCATTTGCTTCTTCCACGTAAGGGCGAGATGGCAGCGATATCCAGTTTAGAAATCAGACGGCTGCTCCACTCATTCACTTTTCTTCATACTGTGTAGTCCGCCATTACTGCTGGGCTCAGGCAATTACTAAAACCCAGGACGGAACTGTATGTCATCGGTTTTAGTAACAACTGCAGGGAGGTCACTGCCCGAGTGATATGTCACAT
The DNA here is from genome assembly GCF_027579695.1 of Neoarius graeffei. Lineage (NCBI taxonomy): Eukaryota > Metazoa > Chordata > Actinopteri > Siluriformes > Ariidae > Neoarius > Neoarius graeffei. Next base: position 41,371,032 of record NC_083581.1, read on the forward strand.
CCTGTTCTGTCTCGAGTTTTAGCAACAACCCTCGGCTCACTCCAGGAGAACTGGTGCAACTGAACTCACTTTCCTTTTTAATAAAATAAAATAAATAGTTTCCTTTTCTTGTAGTCTTCTTTTCTTTAATTGTTGGTACTGCACCCTCTTTCAATACAGGTTTATAGCCAACACTCCTCAACAGATCAGAGGTCTCGTACGAGTCTTCAGTAAAATGTGCAGAGCAGAGGAGAGACCGCTTCATAGCCGCCCAATGTGCCCATGAACTTCTCGCAAAACGCATCCAAATCTTTGCAGTTTGAACATTCTTGGGGCATGAATGCAACGTAAATCCACCTTCTGTCGTGTTGCTGCACCAGTCAGCAACACATCTACATGGCATGGTGATAAATTAGCTCAAAATGGAGGATCAGAGTTGCAGTCAGCTCTGTGTTTTAGTATAGCGGAAATGGCGATGAGACCGATAGACTTCCTGTTGTGACGTTATGGACGTCAAGGTCATTCACTCAGACCGCTACCTGTATAAATCACTTTAATCGTAAAAATTACTATATTAGATTTATTGTTAACGCTTAAAACTATTCCTGTGCCATTCTTGAGGTCTCAAGGCATTTATAAACGAAAGTGAGGCCATGGTTCTGCATATATGCTTTAAGTTTCGTGTATGTTAAATGATATATAGCAATGTTTTGCAAGTCAGAATGTAATCTGAACCTATGTATATTTACACCACACTGCTGTTGATTTCTCGATTCTGATTGGACTAAAGGTATTGATTAATGTTCTAACAGTCATGCAGCTACAAATCACACAGCTCATTAACAGGGCCTTGTATATCGGATGCTCCAAATAAATGATTATAAAAACAATGAGATGTTTGTGTGACATTTATGGAACAGTTAGACATAAAGTGGTAAGTTTTCTGATGTCTTCAGGACAGCAGAGTTTACGCTTCTGCAGTTTCTCGGAAACATGACAAAGCTGTGTATTAACTTCAAGAGAGGAAAAAAGAGGCTGGTGAAGGAATGACTGTTTATAGCTGCTATAACATAAGTGAGAACTTGTTTGATGGACATTCCACAACATTTAAATGTAACTATAAATGGCTAAAAAGTATGATGCCATTTTTTAAAAATCAATTCAAAATGGCAAACATTGGCAAAATCACTGTGGTATAATAGTAATAAAACACTTCAGGACATTTTCTCTTAATATTAAACAGCAAACTTTGGGGTTGATTTGGGCTTGTTGTTGATTACTTTTCTATAATCGCATGCCCAGATGTGTTTTATTCCTTACATCATGCATTATTTATATATAATAACATACAAGACCATTTCAAGAACTGCAATATTTAAATAATATTGGCTGGCTTTGAGTGGTATATCAGATATATGCCATTCAGCTAGCATGATATTGAACGAGTCGAAGACAAGTTCAATATCATGCTAGCTGAATGGAATATACAGTGGTGCTTGAAATTTTGTGAACCCTTTAGAATTTTCTATATTTCTGCATAAATATGACCTAAAACATCATCAGAATTTCACACAAGTCCTAAAAGTAGATAAAGAGAACTCAGTTAAACATCTCATCTCATTATCTCTAGCCGCTTTATCCTGTTCTACAGGGTCGCAGGCAAGCTGGAGCCTATCCCAGCTGACTACGGGCGAAAGGCGGGGTACATCCTGGACAAGTCGCCAGGTCATCACAGGGCTGACACATAGACACAGACAACCATTCACACTCACATTCACACCTACGGTCAATTTAGAGTCACCAGTTAACCTAACCTGCATGTCTTTGGACTGTGGGGGAAACCAGAGCACCCGGAGGAAACCCATGCGGACATGGGGAGAACATGCAAACTCCGCACAGAAAGGCCCTCGCCGGCTACGGGGCTCGAACCCAGGACCTTCTTGCTGTGAGGCGACAGCGCTAACCACTACACCACCGTGCCGCCCCTCAGTTAAACAAATGAGACAAAAATATTATCCTTGGTCATTTATTTATTGAGGAAAATGATCCAATATTACGTATCTGTGAGTGGCAAAAGTATGTGCACCTTTGCTTTCAGTATCTGGTATGACCCTCTTGTGCAGCAATAACTGCAACTAAACATTTCCGGTAACTGTTGATCAGTCCTGCACACCGGCTTGGAGGAATTTTAGCCCTTTCCTCCGTACAGAACAGCTTCAACTCTGGGATGTTGGTGGGTTTCCTCACATGAACTGCTCGCTTCAGGTCCTTCCACAACATTTCGATTGGATTAAGGTCAGGACTTTGACTTGGCCATTCCAAAACATTAACTTTATTCTTCTTTAACCATTCTTTGGTAGAACGACTTGTGTGCTTAGGCTTGTTGTCTTGCTGCATGACCCACCTTCTCTTGAGATTCAGTTCATGGACAGATGTCCTGACATTTTCCTTTAGAATTCACTGGTATAATTCAGAATTCATTGTTCCATCAATGATGGCAAGCCATCCTGGCCCAGATGCAGCAAAACAGGCCCAAACCATGATATTACCACCACCATGTTTCACAAATGAGATAAGGTTCTTATGCTGGAATGCAGTGTTTTCCTTTCTCCAAACATAAAGCTTCTCATTTAAACCAAAAAGTTCTATTTTGGTCTCATCTGTCCACAAAAGATTTTTCCAATAGCCTTCTAGCTTGTCCACGTGATCTTTAGCAAACTGCAGATGAGCAGCAATGTTCTTTTTGGAGGGCAGTGGCTTTCTCCTCACAACCCTGCCCTGCACACCATTGTTGTTCAGTGTTCTCCTGATGGTGGACTCATGAACATTAACATTAGCCAATGTGAGAGAGGCCTTCAGTTGCTTAGAAGTTACCCTGGGGTCCTTTGTGACCTCGCCGACTATTACACGCCTTGCTCTTGGAGTGATCTTTGTTGGTCGACCACTCCTGGGGAGGGTAACAATGGTCTTGAATTTCCTCCATTTGTACACAGTCTGTCTGACTGTGGATTGGTGGAGTCCAAACTCTTTAGAGATGGTTTTGTAACCTTTTCCAGCCTGATGAGCATCAACAACGCTTTTTCTGAGGTCCTCAGAAATCTCCTTTGTTCGTGCCATGATACACTTCCACAAACATGTGTTGTGAAGATCAGACTTTGATAGATCCCTGTTCTTTAAATAAAACAGGGTGCCCACTCACACCTGATTGTCATCCCATTGATTGAAAACACCTGACTCTAAATTCACCTTCAAATGAACTGCTAATCCTAGAGGTTCACATACTTTTGCCACTCACAGATATGTAATATTGGATCATTTTCCTCAATAAATAAATGACCAAGTATAATATTTTTGTCTCATTTGTTTAACTGGGTTCTCTTTATCTACTTTTAGGACTTGTGTGAAAATCTGATGATGTTTTAGGTCATATTTATGCAGAAATATAGAAAATTCTAAAGGGTTCACAAACTTTCAAGCACCACTGTATCTGATATACCACGAGAAAAAGCCAGCCAATATTATTATTATACATACACACTCTCTTCATATCAACATTCTCGAAGGCCAACGCTAGCTTACCCGAAGTTGGCGCTGTTAGTGTGGCAGTAAAGTCACCTACAGTCGGTGTAAAGTTCATTAGCATGTCAATGAAGTCACCTTTGAAGTCACCTACAGCCGCTATACTCTTCTTCATCAGTAGCACAGGCTAACAACCGAGAAACTAAGATTTCCGTCCCAAGACTCTTCTTCCACGCACACTTGCCACAGCATTTTTCACTCAGACTTAAGTATTCAGTTCCCTATGTAATTTACTTAGTTACTTTTAAAATCAACATCGACGACTACACACAACGGAGCGACTTGGGAGCCAAAATACTCTCAAAATCTTCTACTTTTAATGAAGCAAACCTTGTGGCCATGTTTGTTTACAAACTGTCACAGTCACTCACTAGCACGGAAGTTTTACATCTCCGACGTGTCTCTTTTTCAGTTTTTTTTATGTCCGTTGGTATGTTTTTCTCTTGTAAATATGTGTGAAGAATATATAATGAAGTTTTGGTTGCCTTTCGGGTGTACAGTGGGTCTTTGGTTTCAGTTTTTAGTTTATTTATTTAGTGCTTAATTATAGCATAGCTAATCCTAGCAGTAACACTGGATTAGCCCTGTCTTCTCTCATTCCCAGCCTACAAAGAAACGATTGTGTTCATGCGCAGCAGAAAAGTTTTGTCATTGAATATTTGCATGAGCTCTGATGCATGATGTCGTGTTGTCTTAACAACATGCAATATTGTAACAATATTGCATGCTCATTCTCCATTGGGGAGAGTGGTGTAAAACATGGAGGATAAGCGATATGATAGCATGCAATATTGTTATCAATAAACCCACTAGAAGGGAATAGAATACATGCTTTTATTCCATGGAAAAAGTGGCCTGTAAGTATAATAATAAACCATATTGTATGATGTTACTTAAATATTATTATAAAAATTTAAATATACTCAGTTTGGTGTTGGGAGTCATGATTTTGGATTTTAGGACGATATTTAGGATGATGTCATCACAAATTTTGGGAATTGTACAAGTTTTATTGAAGTTGATTGTTGGGCTGGATGTACTACACATGAAATTTGACAGATATCAGAACATCTTTGTGTTACATGAAGGTCAGTGTATTGTGGGCCAAGAGTATCCCAAGACAACAGCAAATCTAAAAAAACAAACAAACAAACAAACAAACAAACAAACACGCAACAGTAAATTCATCAACACAACACCCTTAATTTAAAATGGGAAGGGGCTGTCCTGATTGAACATTGCATGCTTGTTGCTAATTGGTACATCATTAATATAAGTAATGTTGGAGTTAGTCAGACTCCTCACTCTTCACTACAGTAACATTTAAACAGTTTCACTAGGCTAGCTAGATAACAGACTAAAAATCTTTTAATCAGCAACAAGTGTGTGATATTCAATAAGAAAGCCCCATTCACTGTTTCGAAATGCAACGTTGCATTTCGATCATTCTGGAAGATTTGGATCCGAAGATCTAGGATTCCTTCGGCAAAGAAGCTACAACTATACAATGCTTGTTGTGTTTCCATCATGCTATATAACTGCAACAGCTGGGCAACACCAAAGGCAGTTATAGAGAAGCTTGACATCTGCCACCGTAAACACCTGCGTGCTATCACAGGTCATCAGTGGCCTAAGAGTATGGTAACAAACGACACCTTATACAGAATCTGCAACACAACACCTCTCTCTGTAAAAGTCGATCAACTCAGGTGGTCTATGTTTGGACACATCCTTAGAATGCCACACGACACACCTGTGCAAAAAGCTTTGGAATTTGCAGTATTAGGCTCCAGCAGATACAAGGCCCGTAAAGGAAGGCATTGTGTAAATCCGCTCAGCACGCTGAAGGCAGACCTCAAGCAGAGAGGACGAGGTCCCCCTACAACAGAAAAGAAGCTCAGAGAGCTAAGGGAGCTTGCAGGATGCGAGACGCAGTGGAAGAAGATGAAGAAAGACTGAATGCAGCTGCAGGACGCTTCCATGACTTTAGATGCAGAAAACCAGTGAATGATGATGATGATGATTCACGGTTTTGTTTCTGAATTTGCTGGTGTGTCAGGATTTGTCAATGCGTTTTGCACTTACAGGCCACTCGTACCCAACTCAAGCAGCCATGTTTAAAGTTATTAATCAGCGACACAAGACAAAATTACCCAACTACAACCAACCACGGGGCGGCATGGTGGTGTAGTGGTTAGCGCTGTCGCCTCACAGCAAGAAGGTCCGGGTTCGAGCCCCATGGCCGGTGAGGGCCTTTCTGTGCGAAGTTTGCATGTTGTCTGCGTGGGTTTCCTCCGGGTGCTCCGGTTTCCCCCAAAGACATGCAGGTTAGGTTAACTGGTGACTCTAAATTGACCGTAGGTGTGAGTGTGAATGGTTGTCTGTGTCTATGTGTTGGCCCTGTGATGACCTGGCGACTTGTCCAGGGTGTACCCCGCCTTTCGCCCGTAGTCAGCTGGGATAGGCTCCAGCTTGCTTGTGACCCTGTAGAAAAAGATAAAGCGGCTAGAGATAATGAGATGAGACAACCAACCACATTTAAGACTTATGAAGCATTTCAATTTTTTGTATGTTCTGGTCAATATCATATCTGAGATCCTGTCAAATGAAGGCTAGGGCTGTGTTCCATCAGCCTGGTAATCTAGTAATGAGTGATGCATTGCCATCACTCATTACTCATTCACGTTCCGGTTTGCAATCACAATTTAACCTAAATCATACTTTTTTTACTTTCCGTTATGATACAGAACTGAGACTGTTAGTCTACAATACATACATAGATAAAAATCTGGTTTGAAACAGCTTTGAAAGTGGATTTTGCTCCTCTTTGACCTTCGGGACGTCACACAAATGTGATTTCGGTACATTTAAGTGGAAATGAAGCGGCAAACGGCCAACGTTATGGTTAATGTGCAGTAAAGAGAGACACGTACATGAGAAAAGGAGTTCAAATGGATTGTAAAAGGAACAATGGAGCAGCAGCAGTAGTACTATCACACATGTATCAACACTGCCCCCTACAGCATTATTATTATTATTATTATTATTATTATAAATTTCTCAGCTTAGGTAGGCTCTGGTCATTTGTCCATATTCTGAGGACAAGCTACAGTATAACTGATAGCTTTAGGCCTCTAGCACGTTTCTTAGGATTCTTGCAAACCGAGTAATGCATCTTTCTGCAGGAGTTCTGTCTTTATTGTGATGCCAGTTGGCGAGGTTTTTGGTAACCATGCCTAACAAACCTACAACCACTGGTACAACATATGTCTTGATGTCCCATAGATGTGCTACCTCTCTTCTGATATCCTGGTACTTTTCAATCTTTTCTCTCTCCTTGTCAGTAATGCCAGCGTCTCTGGGTACAGCGATATCGATTACCAGGCGGTTTCTCTTTTTTGCCAGCCAGTACGATGCCAGGTCTGCGGGCCTGTATTTCATGGTCTGTTTGGATGGTAAAGTCCCCTTTATTATTATTATTATACTAGACTTGTATATATACAGAGTTTATGTTATAAAGCATCTCATACAGTTCATATTAATAATAAATAATTGTTGGAGAGATTTTTTACATGGTGTTAAAGAGACTAACATTAAATTATAAACCAAAGACCTGGACTGTACTGGGATTTTCCTTTCAGACACAAAAGATTCAGGAAGCTTGGAGAGAAATCCAGTAAAAATACACAACCTGAGAGAACTGATGCACTTATAAAGGAAGATTTTTTTAACCATTCTTTATAATAAGATTGCAAACTTTAAGAAATGCTTTCCAGAATTTTTATACATGTTTATCAGTTCTTTTGTAAAATATAAAACACTTGGGGGTGTGCTGTTAATTTCCTTTTCCTCTTATATCACAGCAGTTCACCAAAATGTATACTGTAAATTTATCAATCTATATATATGTTTTAATATTGTAGTACATCCAAGAATTAAGTTCTCTCTTACGTTATAGCAGCTATAAACAGATGTTCTCTCAGGCACCTCTATTTGATCTCTCTCTTACAGTAAGTAAAAAACACACACAAAAAAAGGACAAAACTTGTCATGTTACTGAGAAACTGCAAAGCGTGAATTCTTTGTCCTGAAGGTGAATGTCCTGTCCTGTCAGAAAACTTTAAGTTAAAGCTCTGGGGTAGGTTTCCCAATAACGTTGCCGTTTAAGGTGAAAGAGCGAGTTGAGAGACGTTATTCAGCAACGAATGTTGTCTCTGTACGTGGTTTTCCCAAACTCACTTGTAAGAAGTATTCTAAAGAGCAACATTACAAAGGGCTTCTTTGCAATGCGCATCCCCGATATAGGCATGAGTAGTTGCGAAAAACAGTCGATGAGGTCACATGGCATTCATTTTTTACCAAAAAACAATAAAATATAAAGTGTTTAAAATATGTTAATATATTGTATCATGTCTGCGTGGGTTTCCTCCGGGTGCTCCGGTTTCCCCCACAGTCCAAAGACATGCAGGTTAGGTTAACTGGTGACTCTAAATTGACCGTAGGTGTGAATGTGAGTGTGAATGGTTGTCTGTGTCTATGTGTCAGCCCTGTGATGACCTGGAGACTTGTCCAGGGTGTACCCCGCCTTTCGCCCGTAGTCAGCTGGGATAGGCTCCAGCTTGCCTGCGACCCTGTAGAACAGGATAAAGCGGCTACAGATAATGAGATGAGATGATATTGTATCGTCATTAAGCACTACATATATAATGTGGTAATTAATAATTGAAACTATTTTAAATTTTTTTGGGCAATATTTTTTAATCCAAGCGTGTCTTTTTAAATTAAATGAATAAACATTCACATGAAAGAATGAGCAAATAGTAAACTAAATAATTAAGTATGTGCAGAAAAAGAGAGAGAGAGAGAGAGAGAGAGAGAGAGGTTTTGATCGGTCTCTAACTAAAGCCCACCGCACACCTTCCCAATTCGCTTACGATTTTGTCGGGCTGATTAAATCGCTTGCGAATCGTAAATGTGTGCGGGGGCACCTCGTAGCCGATTTCATCGGTTCTCGGTTCAGATCAAACTGGTCTTGATATTTTCGTACGTGATCTCCTCGTACGCAACACAATCGGTAGTGTGTGTGTTGTTACTATGATCTCATCAGTTACGATAATTTTAAACAGCCAATTGGAGTGCCAGGATTGATCACACGTGGACTGCAGACCGGGAAGCACAACTTGTGTCACTTTGGGACGCGTCCACCGGATTACAGCAAACGGGAAAAGAGGAACGAGGCTATGGCTGCAATCGTGTCAGCTTTGAAAATGCCTGGTAAAGTATTATAGCATTGTCAGTGGGACAGAAGTCGCTTGTCCGGAATCCCGGAACAAGTTGAATTTTAAGAACAACTGAACAAATTAGAAATCAACTCTTATTATTGATTTGTCTAGTTAGGATTATTATCCTTTTTGATTCTCATCTCATTATCTCTAGCTGCTTTATCCTGTTCTACAGGGTCGCAGGCAAGCTGGAGCCTATCCCAGCTGACTACGGGCGAAAGGCGGGGTACACCCTGGACAAGTCGCCAGGTCATCACAGGGCTGACACATAGACACAGACAACCACTCACACTCACATTCACACCTACGGTCAATTTAGAGTCACCAGTTAACCTAACCTGCATGTCTTTGGACTGTGGGGGAAACCGGAGCACCCGGAGGAAACCCACGCGGACACGGGGAGAACATGCAAACTCCACACAGAAAGGCCCTCGCCGGCCACGGGGCTCGAACCCGGACCTTCTTGCTGTGAGGTGACAGCGCTAACCACTACACCACCGTGCCGCCCCTTTTTGATTCTAATATTCAAAATTTAATACCTCTCTCTCTCTCTCTCTATTATATATATCACGTGATATCTTGAACATGTGACCATCTATTCGGGCTGAACGTGTACGATTTGTTGCAAATATGTGCGGGGAATTTAGAACCGATCAAATCGAGCCCATATACTCATAACCGATCGCCCGACACACGAAGCCCCAATGAAATCAGGAAGGTGTGCGCTGGGCTTAAGGAGGTTGAATTGACCTCTTATACAGTGCTGAGCGTAAATGAGTACACCCCCTTTGAAAAGTAACATTTTAAACAATATCTCAATGAACATAAACAATTTCCAAAATGTTGACAAGACAAAGTTTAATATAACATCTGCTTAACTTATAACGGGAAAGTAAGGTTAATAATATAAACTTAGATTACACATTTTTCAGTTTTACTCAAATTAGGGTGGTGCAGAAATGAGTGCACCCCACAACAAAAACTACAACCCCGATTCCAAAAAAGTTGGGACAAAGTACAAATTGTAAATAAAAACAGAATGCAATGATGTGGAAGTTTCAAAATTCCATATTTTATTCAGAATAGAACATAGATGACATATCAAATGTTTAAACTGAGAAAATATATCATTTAAAGAGAAAAATTAGGTGATTTTAAATTTCATGACAGCAACACATCTCAAAAAAGTTGGGACAAGGACATGTTTACCACTGTGAGACATCCCCTTTTCTCTTTACAACAGTCTGTAAACGTCTGGGGACTGAGGAGACAAGTTGCTCAAGTTTAGGGATAGGAATGTTAACCCATTCTTGTCTAATGTAGGATTCTAGTTGCTCAACTGTCTTGGGTCTTTTTTGTCGTATCTTCCGTTTTATGATGCGCCAAATGTTTTCTATGGGTGAAAGATCTGGACTGCAGGCTGGCCAGTTCAGTACCCGGACCCTTCTTCTACACAGCCATGATGCTGTAATTGATGCAGTATGTGGTTTGGCATTGTCATGTTGGAAAATGCAAGGTCTTCCCTGAAAGAGACGTCGTCTGGATGGGAGCATATGTTGCTCTAGAATCTGAATATACCTTTCAGCATTGATGGTGTCTTTCCAGATGTGTAAGCTGCCCATGCCACACGCACTAATGCAACCCCATACCATCAGAGATGCAGGCTTCTGAACTGAGCGCTGATAACAACTTGGGTCGTCCTTCTCCTCTTTAGTCCGAATGACACGGCGTCCCTGATTTCCATAAAGAACTTCAAATTTTGATTCGTCTGACCACAGAACAGTTTTCCACTTTGCCACAGTCCATTTTAAATGAGCCTTGGCCCAGAGAAGACGTCTGCGCTTCTGGATCATGTTTAGATACGGCTTCTTCTTTGAACTATAGAGTTTTAGCTGGCAACGGCGGATGGCACGGTGAATTGTGTTCACAGATAATGTTCTCTGGAAATATTCCTGAGCCCATTTTGTGATTTCCAATACAGAAGCATGCCTGTATGTGATGCAGTGCCGTCTAAGGGCCTGAAGATCACGGGCACCCAGTATGGTTTTCCGGCCTTGACCCTTACGTACAGAGATTCTTCCAGATTCTCTGAATCTTTTGATGATATTATGCACTGTAGATGATGATATGTTCAAACTCTTTGCAATTTTACACTGTCGAACTCCTTTCTGATATTGCTCCACTATTTGTCGGTGCAGAATTAGGGGGATTGGTGATCCTCTTCCCATCTTTACTTCTGAGAGCCGCTGCCACTCCAAGATGCTCTTTTTATACCCACTCATGTTAATGACCTATTGCCAGTTGACCTAATGAGTTGCAATTTGGTCCTCCAGCTGTTCCTTTTTTGTACCTTTAACTTTTCCAGCCTCTTATTGCCTCTGTCCCAACTTTTTTGTGTTGCTGTCATGAAATTTCAAATGAGCCAATATTTGGCATGAAATTTCAAAATGTCTCACTTTTGACATTTGATATGTTGTCTATGTTCTATTGTGACTACAATATCAGTTTTTGAGATTTGTAAATTATTGCATTCCGTTTTTATTTACAATTTGTACTTTGTCCCAACTTTTTTGGAATCAGGGTTGTACTACATCTAGTGCTTTGTGTGGCCTCCATGATTTTTAATGACAGCACCAAGTCTTCTAGGCATGGAATGAACAAGTTGGCGACATTTTGCAACATCAATCTTTTTCCATTCTTCAACAATGACCTCTTTTAGTGACTGGATGCTGGATGGAGAGTGATGCTCAACTTGTCTCTTCAGAATTCCCCATAGGTGTTCGATTGGGTTCAGATCAGGAGACATACTTGGCCACTGAATCACTTTCACCCTGTTCTTCAGAAATCCAACAGTGGCCTTAGATGTGTGTTTAGTCATGTTGGAAAAGTGCACAACGACCAAGGGCACGGAGTGATGGTAGCATCTTCTCTTTCAGTATAGAGCAATACATCTATGAATTCATGATGCCATCAATGAAATGCAGCTCCCCAACACCAGCAGCACTCATGCAGCCCCACATAAGGACACTGCCACCACCATGTTTCACTGTAGGCACCATGCATTTTTCTTTGTATTCCTCACCTTTGCGACGCCATAGTTTTGAAGCCATCAGTTCCAAAAACATTTATCTTGGTCTCATCACTCCAGAGTATAGAGTCCCAGTAGTCTTCATCTTTGTCAGCATGGGCCCTGGCAAACTCTAGGTGGGCTTTTTTGTGCCTGAGCTTTAGGAGAGGCTTCTTTCGTGGATGGCATCCATGCATGCCATTCCTCTGCAGTGTACCCCGTATTGTGTCATGGGAAATAGTCACCCCAGTTTGGCTTTCTACTTCTTTAGATAACTGCAGTGAACTTGCATGCCGATTTTCTTCAACCCTTCTCATCAGAAGACGCTCCTGTCAAGGTGTTAACTTCCGTGGATGACCTGGACGTCTCTGTGAGATGATTGCAGTTCCATCTTTCTTAAATTTTTGTACCACTTTTGCGACAGTATTCTGACTGATAAGTAAAGCTTTGCTGATCTTCTTGTAGCCTTCACCTTTGTGGTGGAAAGAAATTTTCTTTGGGGAATTCTGAAGAGACAAGTTGAGCATCACTCTCCATCCAGTCACTAAAAGAGGTCATTGTTGAAGAATGGAAAAAGATTGATGTTGCAAAATGTCGCCAACTTGTTCATTCCATGCCTAGAAGACTTGGTGCTGTCATTAAAAATTATGGAGGCCATACAAAGTACTAGATGTAGTAGTTTTTGTTGTGGGGTGTACTCATTTTTGCACCACCCTAATTTGAGTAAAACTGAAAAAATGTGTAATCTAAGTTATATTATTAACCTTACTTTCACGTTATAAGTTAAACAGATGTTATATTAAACTTTGTCTTGTCAACATTTTGGAAATTGTTTGTGTTCATTGAGAGATTGTTTAAAATGTTACTTTTCAAAGGGGGTGTACTCATTTACGCTCAGCACTGTACATATACATACATACACATATATGAGAGAGAGAGAGGGAGGCCTGGAACGACCATCACTGAACAGAGGAGGTGGTCTGAGATGCCACTTATCAGCCACCTACAATGCAGTCCTTGGCACACTTCCCAGAAAACTGAATACACATCCACACCAAGACTCGGCTAACTTCAACAACTCACATGATGGCAGAGAGAGCCAACAACCCACAGATCACCCTAATGACCCTCTAGGCTGCTAACAACGTTCACTCCTGGCCTCCAGTGACCCCAACACCGACAGGATGACTGAGAGGGTCAACGACACGTGACCTCAACGACTCTCCTTAGGGTTGTTTTTGATCCACTAGAGGATAAATACCTGGAACTCCCCACTAGTCAGACAGAACTGAAGAAGCCTTTGGGATGAGAGGTGAAACGTCTTCAAGAATTTCAAGCAAGTCCAGCTGCCTTCTTTAGCACCGATACGGCATCAACTGTGTGTTCATAAGTGTTTCTACAGAAATTATATCTTATTAGAAGGAGTGCATTAATATAAAGCTGAGATTTGCAGCTGTACTACGGTCAGTAAAACTCGAAAGCATAAAAAAAAAAGGTTTGCATGGGGCGTTGAAAGGGTGTTTTCGGTAAGGTGTAAGTTCTTGTTATTTATTTACCTTGTTAGCTCACATACTGTACTCATATGTAAATTTGTCAACTGCGTTTAAAATATGTACAGTGCCTTGAAAAAGTATTCATACCCCTTGAACTTTTTCACATTTTTCCACCTTACAACCACGAACTTAAAAGTTTCTTATTGAGATTTTATGTGATAGACCAACACAGAGTAGCACATAATTGTGAAATGAAACGAAAATGATAAATGGTCTTCAAAATTTTAAACAAATAAAAATCTGAAAAATGTGATGTGCATTAATATTCAGCCCCCCTGCGTCAATACTTTGTAGAGCCACCTTTTGCTGCAATTACAGCTGCAAGTCTTTTGTGGTAGGTCTCTACCAGCTTTGCACATCTAGACACTGAAATTTTTGCCCATTCTTCTTTGCAAAATAGCTCGAGCTCAGCCAGATTGGATGGAGAGCGTCTGTGAACAGCAATTTTCAAGTCTTGCCACAGATGCTCAATGGGATTTAGGTCTGAACTTTGACTGGGCCATTCTAACACATGAATATTCTTTGATCTAAACCATTCCATTGTAGCTCTGGCTGTATGTTTAGGGTCATTGTCTTGCTGGAAGGTGAATCTCCTTCCCAGTTTCAAGTCTTTTGCAGCCTCCAACAGGTTTTCTTCCAGGATTGCCCTGTATTTAGCTCCATCCATCTTCCCATCAACTCTGACCAGCTTCCCTGTCCCTGCTGAAGAAAAGCATCCCCATAGCATGATGCTGCCACCACCATGTTTCACAGTGGGGATGGTGTGTGCAGGGTGATGAGCAGTGTTAGTTTTCCGCCACACATAGCGCTTTGCATTTAGGCCAAAAAGTTCAACTTTAGTCTCATCTGACCAAAGCGCCTTCTTCCACATGTTTGCTGTGTCCCCTACATGGCTTCTGGCAAACTGCAAAAGGGACTTCTTATGCCGGTCTTTCAACAATGGCTTTCTTCTTGCCACTCTTCCAAAAAGGCCAGATTTGTGGAGTGTACGACTTATAGTTGTCCTGTGCACAGATTCTCCCACCTGAGCTGTGGATTTCTGCAGCTCCTCCAGAGTGATCATGGGCCTCTTGGCTGCTTCTCTGACCAGTGCTCTCCTTGCTCGCTCTGTCAGTTTAGGTGGACAGCCATGTCTTGTTAGGTTTGCAGTTGTGCCATAGTTTTTCCATTTTTGAATGATGGATTGAACAGTGCTTCTTGAGATGTTCAGAGATTGGGATATTTTTTTTTATAACCTAACCCTGCTTTAAACTTCTCCAGAACTTCATCCCTGACCTGTCTGGTGAGTTCTTTGGTCTTCTGTTCTGTCTTGGCTGCTGTTTGTTCTTCAGTGTTCTCTAACAAACCACTGAGGCCTTCACAGAACAAGTGTATTTATGCTGAGAGTAAATTACACACAGTAGGACTCTATTAACTAATTAGATGACTTCTGAAGGCAATTGATTGCACTGGATTGTATTTAGCGGTATCAGAGGACAGGGGGCTGAATACTAATGCACATATTTTTCAGATTTTTATTTGTTTAAAATTTTGAAGACCATTTATCATTTTTGTTTCACTTCACAATTATGTGCTACTCTGTGTTGGTCTATCACATAAAATCTCAATAAAAAACTTCTAAGTTCGTGGTTGTAAGGTGGAAAAATGTGAAACAGTTCAAGGGGTATGAATACTTTTTCAAGGCACTGTACATATTTTAGCCATGCCATTATTACTTAATTCAAGCTCGTACACGGTCACGTTTTCAAAATAGAGCTTTACATTAAAAAGGCTTCTATTTTACACTTATGGTTATTTTCTTTGCTCAAATCAAGTATCTGTGATGCAAACGCAATACCTGGTCAGCAGTTGCGTTATGTTTGTCCTGTGTCAGAGCTTAAGTGTGCTCTGCTCTATAAATATTTGATTCAAATTTAAAGGGATGTAAATTATATTAACAAATATATAAGAACAAAACATACAATGAAAAAAATTAGCCATCTTGAAAGTGAGAACACACCTTTTTGTCTCTACAGCTAAAACTTTAAGTAAAAACTCTTTCCTGAATCACATTAAATGTTTAATGAAATATTTCTTTATAATTGCTAATGTGCTGGATGTTGCTGCATTTTCACTATCCCTGTGAGAACTTAGCCGTCATGTGTTGCCATGACATCACAAGTTTCAACAATCTCAAATTTAAAGGGTAACAGTTAGGTTTTGCTGGTAGAACCTAAAAACACTCATGTTCCAAGTGGAGGTCAGTGCAAGCACTGGTCTGAAAGTGCAGTGCAGCTCTACGATGCAAATTGAGACTCATCTCAGCTAATTAGCGATCTACAAGATGATGCTTTGACTTTGGAAGCCAATCTGTTTGAGCAGAGTGTACAGACGAGGAGATGAGGGAGCTAGATAGACTAATGTACTAAAGCACTGCTGCACCACCCTTTTTAGGCAGAGATGAGACAAGGGCTAAATCCCATTGAACCACTATGGAAACCATTAACAAAAGTAGAAATAGAGCCCCCCCCCCCCAAAAAAAAAGTTGTGTTAATTATAAAGATTAATATGAGAGTCCAACTGGGTACATAGACATTTATATCATACCCTGTGGAGTGAACATGAATCGTTAATGGGATGACCTTTAGGATTGAATGGATCCATTAGTTATTGCAGTTTCCCCAAACGTGAACCTTTGAAGTGATCAAATTTGAGCAGTAATGTGAAGAAAACCTAAAACTTTCCATGTACCTCAGTGATTCAGTCAAACAAATGACACATGAAGGGAGATAACTGATTTATTGGAATTGTTGATGAAACAAACATTTTTTCTTTTCCACTGCCTGTCATCAAAAAGCCATGTAATAAAGAATTTGCATATGGACATTCATTCTCTTCAGATCAACAAATCTTTCCGTTGGATGGTGGTGATTAAAAAATTCAATTGTTTTCTTGCACGCGAGGATAAATTGCGTCAGTTAATTAATGTGACATCACTCACTCTCACACACAAAACCTTAAAACTTCTTAAAACACACTGTACACCTTCGAAATGACAAATAAAACCTTTACACACACACACACACAAGTGCACACTTAGAAAATAAAACAAGCTGCCTTTCTGAAAACCCGGCCATGTTCTCACACACACAGGCAGTTTATTAACTCATACTCATGTACGAGGGAAATAGCTTATTAAATAAAACTTCTACTGACTACAAGAAGCTATACAAACCAGGGCTGTGTTTCAATACCATGTTCATGACACCCTCGTCGCCTTCCCCTACCTATTTACCCTTATTCATCACTGCGTTTATGGTGGTTTCAAGAACATCAGGAAGAGGGTATTACCCAGAAGGCAGGAACAATAATATTTTATAAATTTTTACTGGCTAGTTTGTAAAACAACTATGGTACTTTATGCTTTTGATGTAAGAATGTCAACACAAGACAGTATTTCTGTTTAAATGATTAAAATAGTAAGAAAATACTGGTTACGTGCTGGGAAAATACTCGACAGATATAATATATAGCAATCTAGCTAACACATTGCTGTTAGGCTAATGTAAAGATGGAGTGACAGTAAAAACTACATAAAACTGTCAAGAGTATCAACATTTCACTCAGATGTGAGGAAAAAAAATACAAAAAAAAAAAAAAAAAAAAAAAATACCCAGCACGAGTAAAATTAACAATAATTTCAGTTAGCGTCGATGGCTAACCAGCCTGTCTGTTGTGCCACACTGAGAAGCTCCATTTCTGTGCCACTATTTGTAAACTCTGATATCAGAAATCCTGATTTTCTGAGGAATAGTTTTGTAAAAAAAAAAAAAAAAAAAAAACACTGTATATGAAACCATTAGATGTGAGCTGTATGGGAAAGTCGACGAGAGAGTGTTCAACAGTATTGAAACGCAGAGCCAGTGTATAACATTTTACGAGAAATTATACATTTTACAAAAAGTGGAAATGGAAGCTTATAACAATGGTACATTTGGAAAATTTAGAATTTTTGAAAAAAAAAAAAAAAAGGCACCTTTGATCTTTCAGTTAACAGAGATCTCAAAACTTTTGGCGCCTAACAATCTGAATTTCTGGATGTAAAAATGAACCACCTCTGTAGCAAAGGGCTGCTAGAAAATGTTACGCTTACATTTATATAAATATGTATTATTACAAGTGGGAAGGGGGGAGTCAAATAATTAAATATTTCCATTTCCAGAAACTAACTAGCTAAATGGCAAGCTATCAAAAACTGACTACGCTATGACCATTTCAATAAAATAAATAAACAAATATCAATAACAAAAATAATTCAAATAAATTCATCTATTGCTGTACAAACATGGTTATAAATGGCAGTTCAAATGCCTGTTTTCAGGAGACTACCATGTGGAAATAAATCCACAGGAATTAATCATAATGTAATATACTACCTATGAATTTAAAGGACTTAAAGGGACTCTTACAGCCGAATATAGCAAACGTTTGTATATTTTTAACAAACGAACCACTGTGTTTAATTCTCTGTAATGAAATGGAAAATTCCTGTCTGGGGGGAATTTTTAAGAGACTCCGGAGCAACAAGTTAGAGGCGCACACTGACAACATCAGGCATAAAACCTCCAAACAAGGGATCTTTCCTACTTTTAAAGAGGAATTCCTTTCAAAATGCTTGTCCAAAAGCAAAGACCTGTGCAGCTCGTCATAGCTCTTTAGTTTGTGATTTAGTAGTTTGTAATCCTGAATATACTGAAACTGTATGTCTTATTAAATATTTAGTTAAGGGTTTCTGTTACCTTTGTTTTGGTAGCAATTGAAGAAATCAGGTTCACATAATGGATCATTGGAACCTGTATTAAATGGGAAATAAGGAAGAAGATCGAGCAAGTTAAAATATGATTTGGACACAAGATTGGGGGGGGGGGGGGGGGGGGATCACATCCTGGATGAAGGATAATTTTACAGCTGAAAGGAATCTAACGAGCCACGACATTCTTAGGGTTGGGTGATATGACGATATAGCCAATATCAATATTGATTAAATTATCTCACAATACATTTTTCTAAGATACAGTGATGGGTTTTTTTTGAATAATTACTGACTAGAAGCAGCTGATGCTAAAATTTTGTAAACAAACGAAATAAAAAAACCCTATTTTTTTCTCCTTTTCAGCATTAAGAATAAATTTTTTATATCTCATGTATTATAGAAATACCTTCAAGAATTATGACATTTGTCATCACATCGCCCCACCCATGTATAGCAGTGCCACATTTAGGCTTGTGCCAATTATCGGTTATACGATACAATATTCATTATAGATCTCGTGATCTAGTGAACGCTTATGCAGTACTACACTTTTATTGTAACGTGTGATGAAAGATTTCACAATCATTGAGAGGTAAAACTATTATGAAAAGTTTAAAAGATTTCAGATATCAACCAGTTAAAAAAAAAACAAAAAAAACCACTGCAAACGTGCAGACATTCTGTGAAGGGGGGGGTTTATCCTCCACTGCCTGCATGAATTCAAGCAACACACAAATGCTACTAATTCTTTTTATAAACACGCCCTTTCCCATAGTTATATCACCATTGCCATTTTAACAATGGTTTTGTTTACGTTATCAGTTTGACTGAAGGACGAGGATCAACTCCGCAAAACGCTGTGCAATATAATGCATTTTTTTTAAAATAAGGTTTTACGTAGACAACCATGACTATATCTGTACATGGTAGCTAAAATAACCTCACTAGTTTCCGCTACCAGCGATTTAGCAAGCATTACACACTTCTCTCCTGCTGCAAGGGGGCACTCATCCGTTACACACGAGGACAAACTGACGAGGGCGTGTTATAAAACACACACACGGTAACGCAGGACTTGTCTATTCACCTGAGCAAAACCTTATGATTCAGTTACAAATCTCTACACGCAAATACACACACTATACACACACACTTCTATGCACATAACACACGAACCCTCTTTATGTCCACCTCAAATTTTAAACAGTAAAAGAAAAGGAGATTGTTTAAATAAATTAAATTGATTAAGGAAGCAGAGCTTGGAGATGGTGAAGTGCTGATAATGAACAAAAGGCAGCTCTGAGCTGCAGCAATGTTTCGCATGATGAAGCAGGAAGTGCTAAATATGCAAACAGGATTCAGTTTTTCCTTTTTCCCCCCAGATAAGTGGATTTTTTTTTTTTTTTTGCTGCTAGAGACAATATTCAAAAAGTGCCTTTAAAAATGGGTGCCAATATTTTCAGTCCATTGACACAGGCATGGTGCTAAGTGATAAAGTGAAGCAAATGGATAATACGAACAGAGACTCTCAGAACAGAGGGCCGAGATCGGTGAAGTCACAGTCAAACAGTTCGCTAATGCCCTCATGGTCCTCCAGTCCAAAGTGGTAGTCCTGTGTGTGGGGCGGAGACAAGCTGATGAAGCTGTCAATTGGCAGGCTGAAGGGATCCGAGCCAGAACCGGGACCAGCCCGATCCAGAAGGAAGTCTGATGATCCCAACGTCAAGGGGTCAAAGTCATCCATCTCACTGATACCTGGGAACGGGTCCAGTATCGACTCTGAAAACAGAATACCGGAGGCTAATGGTAATTTTCTTTTAGCCGACGAGCCGTTTGTGTAACTTCAAAAGTGACAGGTGATTTATTTTTTTGTTTTTAAAAAACATACCTGCTTTTTGACAAACTTTCTTAAATCGCTTTCCTTTCACTGAACCAGTAAATACATAGTAATTAAAAGGTTATGGTCAGGACAAGCGAAAAATCTTGCTGCTTGTCCGACTGGATTAAAAAGTTCATGTCGAGCTCTGTAGGTGCAATGCTGTAAAGTGACACATTCAAACGAATGACTTGAATGATTCAATTTGTATGTTGCGTGTGTAGTCCGACGTTTCTTCAGTTTGCCACTCACAGTTTTGCTGTATAGTCTGATGCACAAAAATGGACAAGAAACTCAAATGTGGTTTCATGTTAGCCCGTCACATCCAACCTTTCGTTAGAAGGAAGTAGCAGAGCACACTGGTGCCTCTGGTGAATGTATATAGCTAGCACAGTCAGCTTGCTTTGAGAACGAAGCTAGTACAAAGCCAAGCACGCAACACATACATCAAACACCTGATTAAAAGCTCACACTGATTAATATGTTATGTAATTTTTTTTGCAATATTTTAGGCTGCTGTAATTTCAAGCACTCACCTGTCTCATTCGCTAAAGGAAGCGGGGAGGCGCTCAAGAGCACTGCTGGTGTCGATGATCTCACTTCCTGTGTGGACGAGGCCAGACAGGGAGGGCTGTGAGTGAATGATTTTGCAGGACTGCAGCCCGTTACAGGACTACAAACTCCAGAGCTGTCCTCAGGACACAGGAAAACATCGATGGGACCCTTGGTGCTCTTCAGGGAGATCTGGTACCCCTGTGTAGCCAAATCATCAGTCAGGAAAGGCTCCATTACTGTCCATCCATCCATTATCCGTAACTGCTTATCCTGTGCAGGGTCACGGGCAAGCTGGAGCCTATCCCAGCTGACTACGGGCGAGAGGTGGGGTACACAGGGTTCCCACAGTTTTTCAGGCTTCTTTTTTAATGACTTTTAAGGACCAATTTTCATTTTTTTTAAGGACCCAATGACCAAAACTGAATATCACTGGTGTGAAATTGCCTATTGTAACAATCACTTGCTTGTTTTCCCACACTTCGTCTGCTTGTTTTCTTTATGACTCTTAAAGGACTTTTCTTGACCAAATCTTGCAAGAAGTGCAGCAATTCCTGATATGTCTGATATTTAAAACGATTTTAAGAAAACCTCAACGGTGGGTGAGGAAATGGTTAGTGGCTAAAAATAAAAAAATATAAAGAACATTCCATTTAGAGTAAAATTTATTTCACAAGATTTTCATTTTGTTCAGGAACAATTGAAACTAAAAGTATTAAATTGACACAGGGTGGCCCAGAACCCCCCCCTTGCTATTCTTATGTTATGGAATAAATTTTCTAATGAGTCTGCATGTTTCTATACATGTTATAGACAGATTGAAAGTCGTATGTTTTGTTAATCCATGTTTCCATTAATACGCATCAATGGCGGGCAACCAAGCTGATACGAAGTAGTCACATGACCCTGTTCGGGACTGATCCCAAACAGCGCCACGTGGTTCCGGGCTATTCTCAAAAGCAGACACCAGGGGTCGCCACTATACACTTTGTTCAGCCCCTGACCGCTAGTGCAGTTCGCCTGTGAAACAGGGTCGTTTGCGCGAATCGGAGCAGCGGGAACAGCGTTTTCGGAAGTTAAAAATGTGTTATTAGAAGGGAGACGAAAAAAACCCCTGATTTTTAAGGACTTTTATTGACTAACAGATTTTCATCAATTTTATGGATAATTAAGTACTTAATTTTACAAATTCATTTTTTTAGGACTTTTATGGACTTTAAGGACCTGTACGAACACTGGGTACACCCTGGACAAGTCGCCAGGGCTGACACAGACAACCATTCACACTTATGGTCAATTTAGAGCCACCAATTAGCCTAACCTGCATGTCTTTGGACTGTGGGGGAAACTGGAGCACCTGGAGGAAACCCACACGGACACGGGGAGAACATGCAAACTCCACACAGAAAGGCCCCCTTCAGCCGCTGGGCTCGAACCCAGGACCTTCTTGCTGTGAGGCGATAGTCCTAACCACTGTGCTGCCCAGGATCTATTCATTTCATGAAGTACTAAGACTCAAGTTCTGACCGAGGCTCTGTGGGAGTCTTGGAATTTAAACTCAACCTTTGCATCTCAAAACCTAATGCTTTGTTATTACCTCACTGGGCTCCGTGACTGTCATCTGCGTCTCAGGTGGGGCTCGGATCACGATGACGATCTGATCCGGGGGATCCACGGTGCTGCGCAGATCCTGACACCTCACATATCCCAGCGTGGCAAAGTGTTAAAGATGAAATTGCCCACAAAACCTTATCTTGACATGCACGATAATTGCATACGATTTATCTTTATATATTGCTTATACAAGTGTTTTAAAATATCAGCACATGCGAGTTAGTCAAGTAACACACACACAAAGGATATATTCTATTCTCGGAGTCCTCTGTGAGGAGGCGGAGCTGCAGGCTGCACTTGTTGATGAGCTCATCCAATTTGTCTTCAGCGTCAGACAGTTCAGACACTTCTCTCTGTAACTCCTGATAGCGGGCGACTGAGGCGCCATCAAGACGGTTACCACTGTATAAAACAAACAGTCCAAAAGCATCATCTTAACATCATGCATAAAAGCCACACTTAAAATGTCTCAGTCCCAGTGAAGGAGGCATGGCCTATGTGGATCTGTCAATCCTGGTGAAGGGGGTGTAGCCTGTGTATCTGTCAGTCACGGTAAAGGAGGCGTGGTCTCTGCATCTTTCAGTCACAGGCTAAGTTTACATGGACCCAAATAATCCGTTGATCATTGGATTCAAACTCATCTCATTATCTCTAGTCGCTTTATCCTGTTCTACAGGGTCACAGGCAAGCTGGAGCCTATCCCAGCTGACTACGGGCGAAAGGCGGGGTACACCCTGGACAAGTCGCCAGGTCATCACAGGGCTGACACATAGACACAGACAACCATTCATACTCACATTCACACCTACGGGCAATTTAGAGTCACCAGTTAACCTAACCTGCATGTCTTTGGACTGTGGGGGAAACCGGAGCACCCGGAGGAAACCCACGTGGACAACATGCAAACTCCGCACAGAAAGGCCCTCGCCGGCCACGAGGCTCGAACCCGGACCTTCTTGCTGTGAGGCGACAGCGCTAACCACTACACCACCGTGCCACCCCGGATTCAAACTCGATTGGAATAAAATTTCTTCATGTAAACAGCTCAATCAAAATGAAATACCCTATTCCGATTGAGAATATTGAAATACCCTATTCCGATTGAAAGCAGTGTTGTAAATAAGCATGTAATCCATCTGATATGAAACATTAGCCATGTAAATGCTTGACTGGATTGCCTTCTGCAGCTGTAACCTTCTGCGCATATTCAGTACATCTTCATGCAGTGATATTGCGACGTTTTATGGACGAGAGAAACAGAGTAAGCCAGTTAAAAATGTGGGACTGTGTACATGTCAGAGATTCTATTCTGACTGTATTCTTAGGACACATGTACTCGCACAGCTATTCGCTCGCTTTCATGTAACCGGTACATATGGAATCACCAATCGGAATGCATTTCTTATTCGAAAGTAAACGATTTGTTCATGTAAATTTAGCTACAGTGATGGAAGCATGGCCTTCGTGTCTGTCAGTCATACTGAAGGAGGCGGGGTCCATGTGTGTCAACCACAGTAAAAGGGGGCATGGCCTGTGGCTCAAAATGGCCAAAGCAACCTACTAATCCATTGTTTCAATCTTCTAGCAGTCCCGAGAGTGAAACTCAAAACACTGCTATAATCAAACTAAAACTAAAGTGAAAAGGTACAATTGTTCTTAGAGGAAAAATAAAAAGACAAAAGTGAAAACTGTCATGCAGATCTTTATACACGTGTGTCTACATGTGTATTAGCCCATTCCCACCAACACTGAAAACCGTATATTTTCCACTATTATTCTGTAACGGTGTCATGTGGGAATGGGAGAATAACAGTGAAGTGGAAACGTTCATCTATTCCCTGGTGACCCAGTAACATCTACAGAAATCCAGTGGGAATCCGACGCAATGGATTTACATTTTGCGACTGGTTGTGACATTGCTGGCGGTGACATAAATGATGTGATACTGCCACAGAAAAACTCATACTACCTCAATGTAAAGCAAACGGCAGCAAAAATCAAAATAACAAGCAAAGACAACATTAGCAGATATAAGCAAAAAAGATTTTATAAATCGCCTTTGCTTGAACAAAAATGTTCAGAAACAAGAAGAGCACTCGCTCAAGTCATGGTGCTGCATGACTGATGCCATGTCTCACCCTGAGCTTTTCATAACAATGGACTTGCCGCCTCGTGAATTATACTGTAGGTCATATCTAGTCTTGCAAGTTTTACATGTTCATGCTCTATAGCATTCCTTTAACCCTCTGGGATCTGAGGGTATTTTCTGGCACTCTAATGATTTTGGCATGCTCTGATTTTGTTCTCAATTTCAATAAAGCTAAGCAATATTTTCAAAGTCATGACTTTTTTTGTATTCAGCACAAGTTCAGCGACAATATCTGCATAGTCTGTATGTCATAATTGTACTTAAAATATACATCAGCTGTATAGCACAGTGGTAATGGTCACTGGTGGTAGTGGTAGTGGTCACTGACTACGATGCAGGAGATTGTGGTTCGAATCCCGGTCGGGGCAAAACATCATCCAGTAAGGGCCCTTAGGCAAGACCCCTCATGATACATCAGCCTACCTCAGGAATGAGTGAAGACATAACTGATAGAGTCATACCGGCTCAGACGTCACCCGGGTCAACAGGGTCTGCGTCAGTTGCTAGGGGAACCAGGGCAAACTGATGAGAAATGGGCTACTGGAACAAGACATTGATGGACGAGGATTTGCTGGAATGCTACTATACAAGCAATGTATACATGCAGCGAATGTGGGACCATTGGATACTTCAAAACCCACAATCAAGGCTAACAAAGAAATCTACTATCACAACTAGAGATTAATGAAATACAACAATGATGCTACGGCAAGGGGGAGCCAGGAAGACAGGTCACAACCAGAGATTGGGTACCAGCTGCTGACCTGAGAAGGAAGATCGTGACCCAACTGGAAACCTGGAGCCCCCGACGAATACCAAAGCTGAGTTGCCAAGTACCTTCAGAAGATCTACTAGTAGATGTGAATGCTGCTCTGAAGACAATCTCCATGTATCCACCATGGAAGAGACGATTAGAGGCCAAGATAAAGGCAGCACGGAGAGAACTATTCAGCCAGCTAGCTGAACTATAGAAAGGGAACATGGTGAATAAAGGGGCACCCAGGAAACTCCCAGGCACCCGAAACTGCCAAACAGCGACTAACAGCTCTGGCCACCCGGTTGAAGAGATACACCAAGGAGGGAGAGGCCAGGAGAACCAGCCAAGGTGTACTCTCAGTGGCAGGGGAACAACAACCGGTCAGACCCACCAAGAGCTGAGGACATATGGGAAAGAAAGGCATCACAACACCGATGCCCAATGGTTAGTGGACCTAAGAGCTGACCACAGCAACCCCCCAGAACAAGAACCAGTAACCATCTCAATGGCAGACGTCCAAGAAAGAGTGTCAAAGATGAAGAGCTGGACAGCACCAGGCCCCGATATGATCCATACGTACTGGCTGAAGAAGCTAACTGCACTCCATGAACACCTAGCAGCACAGATGAACCAGCTGCTGAGGGATGAGACCCACCCAGAATGGCTAACCCAAGGCAGGACAGTCCTAATCATGAAGGACCCCCAGAAGGGACCCATCCCATCCAACTACCGGCCAATTACCTGTCTCTGCACAACATGGAAGGCCCTGTCAGGCATCATTGCGGCAAAAATGAGTAAGCATGTGGCTCAATACATGAGCGAGGCACAGAAAGGGATTGGCAGCAACACCAGAGGAGCCAAGCACCAGCTACTGGTCGATAGAACAGTCACCCGAGACTGTAAGAAGAGACAGACCAACCTGTACACTGCCTGGATTGACTACAAGAAAGCCTACGACTCAATGCCACACACATGGATACTGGAATGTCTGGAACTGTACAAGATCAACAGGAACCGAAGGACCTTCATCCAGAACTCAATGGAAATGTGGAAGACAACCCTACAGGCCAACTCAAAACCCATTGCCCAAGTCAACATCAAGTGCAGCATATACCAAGGAGATGCACTATCACCACTGCTGTTCTGCATAGGCCTGAACCCCCTCAGTCGGATCATCACGAAGAGCGGCTACGGGTACCGATTCCGTAGTGGGGCAACAATCAGCCACCTGCTCTACATGGATGACATCAAGCTGTATACCAGGAACGAGCAAGAAATAGACTCGCTGATCCACACCACCCGGATCTACAGCGATGACATAGGGATGTCATTCGGATTGGACAAGTGTGGCCGGATGGTCTCAGAGAGAGGCAAGATGGTCCGGACTGAGGGGACTGACCTACCAGAGGGCAACATAGGTGATATCCAAGACAGCTACAAGTACCTTGGCATCCCACAGGCTAATGGAAACCATGAAGAGGCCACAAGGAAGTCAACCACAGCCAAATACCTCCAGAGAGTAAGGCAGGTCCTGAAAAGTCAGCTGAATGGTAAGAACAAGGTCCGAGCCATCAACATGTACGCACTACCAGTCATCAGATACCCCGCTGGTATCATAAACTGGCCAAAGGAGGAGATAGAAGCCACAGATATCAAGACTAGAAAGCTCCTCACCATGCATGGAGGGTTCCACCCCAAGTCCAGCACCCGGAGACTATACACTAAGCGGAAAGAGGGAGGCCGAGGGCTAGTGAGCGTCAAGACCACAGTCCAGGATGAAACATCGAAAATCCAAGAATACATCAGAAAGATGGCCCCAAAGGATGAACTGCTAAGTGAATGTCTCAGGCAGCAGAACCCTGATGAGAGCGCAGAGGAGGAACAGACAACCTGGAGGGACAAACCCCTACATGGCATGTACCACTGTCAGATAGAGGAAGTGGCTGATATCAAGAAATCCTACCAGTGGCTGGATAATGCAGGACTGACAGACATCACAGAGGCACTAATCATGGCAGCACAAGAACAGGCCATAAGCACAAGAGCCATAGAGGCCAGGATCTACCAGAGTAGATCAGACCCAAGATGCAGACTGTGCAAAGAAGCCCCTGAAACAGTCCAGCACATAGTAGCAGGGTGTAAGATGCTAGCTGGATCAGCGTACATGGAGAGGCACAACCAAGTGGCTGGGATAGTATACAGGAACATCTGCAACCAGTATGGAATAGAAGTACCCAAGTCCCAATGGGCCATACCACAGAAGGTTGCTGAGAACAACAGGGCCAAGGTTCCGTGGGACTTCAGCTTCCAGACTGACAAACAGATCCTGGCTAACCAACCGGACATAGTGGTGGTGGACAAAGAGCAGAAGAGGGTGGTGGTGATAGATGTGTCGATCCCAGCTGACGCCAACATCAGGAAGAAGGAACATGAGAAACTTGAGAAGTATCAAGGGTTGAAAGAGCAGCTGGAACGGATGTGGAAGGTCAAGGGTTGCGTGGTCCCCGTGGTAGTGGGGGCACTTGGGGCAGTAACCCCCAAACTGGGAGAGTGGCTCCAGCAAATCCCAGGAACAACATCTGAAGCCTCAGTCCAGAAGAGCGCAGTACTAGGAACATCGAAAATACTGCGCAGAACCCTCAAACTCCCAGGCCTCTGGTAGAGGACCCAAGCTTGAGGATGACATGGATACCACCCCCCTGCCGGGGGTGAGAAGGAGATTTTTTTATATGAAGATGTTGTAAAAAGCAGTTTTAGAACTGTGTTGGAATGTGTGAAAAAACATGACCTTACCCATTGTGACAAACTGTTTTGATCACTTGGTGATTCTGTTCAGTCTTAGGAATGGATCAAGCACAAAAACTTAAACTTGCTCCATTGATTTGGACAATTAACTGGCCATCAAAAAATGTCCTATTGTTTTGGGATAAAGGGTTGGCAGTGGGAGGGGTATTCAATGAGAAGAGTAAAAAATTCCAGTCCATTCAATGAGAAGAGTAGATCCAGAACGAAGTCATCAGACAGATGGTTGATGCCATACCCATCCTCCAATACATAGCATGGTTCTCAAGATTGAACGGAATCATTGGTCTGAAACTGAATTGCTGTCCTGAATCATCTGAAGTGCCTCCTGAGCATCAAATTACCATCTTGCAACAAGTTTTACCCTCCAAACAGGTATGACTAACATTTTATCCTGTTTACGGTAGGCATTCCCACCGCGAAAGAGAAACCAATTGAAACCAAAAGAGTGAAAGTGATTATCATGCTGTTACCATGTGAATAGTCTTTTATGAATGCATAAGTGGGCACTCAGCACTCCGACTTCGGTGTGACTGAGGAAGGTGACAAGTTTTGTTTCATCTAATTTAGGTAATTTAAAAAAATATGTTATTTGGCAGTGGGCACACAGGAAAGTGTAAAGTATACAAGTTTGTCAATATGTTTACCATGCTTGTATGATAAAAACTCAAGACATTAACCTAGATACATAACCTACTCATTCTGTTGAGCTTTGCCGGCAAAGCTCTCAACCCCAAAGGATTAAATACAGCCAGATAGAAATATACAATAGCCATTACTTTTCCATTATGGCAGACTGAGTGAGAATAAATTATCTATCTTGTGGTGTTTTTACCTCATACAATAACAGGGTTCATATGTGAAAGGAGCTTGCTTGCTTGTTTGTGAGTGAGTGAGATGGTTCACACTCACAGCCACTGAATGTTGTTCTTGGATTTCTTAGAGATGAGATGAATGCCCTCCAGGACATTGGTGATGTCGTAAATGCGTCTCTTCTGGACGTCCAACACCTGTGAAGCCCAGTTCAGGTCCACCACACCATCCGGAGACTGAGCCAGCAGGTCCAGGAAGCGCTTGGTGGTGAGGTTCAGGGATGTATCATAGCGTGATTTCTCCGTGCTCAGTCGGGGTACTGAGGACAGGAAGACAAGAACATGTTAACATGGCTGACTGACCGGGAACACAGTGTAGAGTGGTGAGCAACATGCACAACTATCAAAATTATACTGAACACCACTGTGACTGTGTGCACCTCTGGGACGTCCAGGTGTAGCAGGAGGAGCAGGACATGGTGGAGGTGGTCTGGTGGTGCTGATGTACTGGTGATCGTTGTCCAAATCCAACTTTCTCTTCACCTGCACATGTGCGCGCGCACACAGTCAAAGGTGACCAACATTAACTTTGTAGAAAGCAGAAAGAAGAGGAAGAACTGAATACAAAGAGAAGGGATTGAAGAAAGTAAAGGATGAGGAAGATGATGAACAGAGTTGGAAAAAAGAAAACAAGAAAAGGAAAGAGTAAGAGAATATGAGGGGGTACAGAAGGAAGAAAAGCGAGATAAAGGTAGAAGAGAGAGGAAATGGAAACAAAATTAATATCAGGAAAATGAAAAAAAAAGGAACAGGAATAAGAAAGAAGAAACAAAAGATGAAGAGGAACAGGATGGAAAAAGGGCAAGAGGATAAAAAAGAGGAGGAGAAACAAGGAAATGAAGAGGAAGAAGAGAAGAAAGAGGAAAAATGGAGGAGGGAATAAGAAAGAATAAGAATGACATGAATAGGATGAAAAGGGGAGGAACAGGAAGAGTATAAGAGGAGTGAGAGAAGAGGAGGAAGAACAATAAGAGAAACAAGAAGTGATACTCGGTAAATGTTATTATGAATATCTGTGTGTGTGTGTGTGTGTGTGTGTGAGTGAGAGAGAGAGAGAGAGAGATGGCACGAGTGTGGTAACCTTTCTTTGTCACATACACAGTACAGTGAAATTCTTTTCCTTGTATATCCCAGCTTGTTAGGAAGTTGGGGTCAGAGCACAGGGACAGCCATAATACACCCCCTGAAGCAGTGAAGGTTAAGGGCCTTACTCAAGAACCCAGCATCAGCTTGGCAGTGGTGGGGCTTGAACCCCCAACGTTCTGATCAGTAACCCACTGAGCCACTACTGAGTGTGTGTGAGCAAGGTATGTGTAAATGTGTGAAGTACCGGTGGGCGGCCCGGTGCGGTGTCTCTGCGCTGCTGTGCTGGTGGTGCGGTGTTGTGTGGGGTGGAGAACAGCAGCAGATCCGTTCCCGTACTCCGGGGCTGGAGGAGCTCCACACTGCTGCATGCCGGAGAAATGATGACGATCTGATGATCTGCACTCAGGTCGATACTACCGCTGTTCAGGAGAGTCTCAAAGTCAGCCAGGAGATCCTCCGAGCTGTGACCAGAAGCCACCGAATCCGCCATCCGAGATGCGGCCTTTCACTTTTTCTTACAACAACTACTTAAATCAGCTTCCTGTCTTAGAGTTTCACTGAAATGCCTGATGACGATGATGATGATGATGAAAATAGTAAAATTAGACTCAGTTTCAGCTGTATGCTTTTAAACTGATACTGATGACCCATTGGTTCACTAATATGAAGTGTTTTTTTTTGTAGTTTCAGAACACTACAAAACGCTAAAATATATAGATACAGTTTTTCAAATGGACTTTATGAACATGTTATAAGAGCAGGATTGTAGCTTACATTATTCATTACTCATGCAATCTTACTTTAATTGTAATGAATGAGATTAAGTCTCGGTTGTTTTGGTACTAATGGCTGAACACACATACAGTGTAAAGATTAAGAGTAAAAACTGCAACAGAAACACTAGTACACACTAATATTAATGCAGGTTATATTTTATAATCATGTCAGCTTTGAGGCAAGCTCAGGCCTATTAGGCAACAAGCACTAGAAAAGGAAATGGGCCAAAAAGCTTAAAAAGATGCACTTTTTTTACCCAATTTCAAAATGCAATCGCTAAAACTTTCATGCACAAGCTGGTCTTAGGAATAGAACACCTAATTTTTAGGGAAAAAATGCAAAAGATGTGACTCTGACAGCACAGAACTGTTTGTGTTCCAGCCCTTCCTCCAGCTCGGTGCAGTTCTCGGCTCATTCAGGAAGTTTGACCGGTTTGAGCAAACACATGAAGAACAAAACAATCATCCGAAGCTCACAGGTGTAAATATGAAGCTCCAGAAGCGCTCAGATGTTCCTTATAGCCGCTTTAACTGTCCCGGATTGAGTCGATCAGCTCAGCCGTTTCCGTCTCGCCGTCGCGCGCGCGATTGTTTTTGTTGTTGTTCCAGCTGATCGGAAACAGAGGCGCTGATATTCACGCGCCAAATCCTACTTTGCCGCGAAAAGTGGCACGTGCCGGAAAAGCGCGAGGCGATTGGCTGAATCTCGCTATACCGTCCGTGCAACGTCACAGGCTTCCTGGTTGGTGATTGGCTTCAAGATCATGTCAATCAATACGGCCCTTGACAACACAACTCGGATCAGATATAAACTCACCCACCATTTTGTCGCAATACTGACTGAATTAATGTTGATCTTTTTTTCTTAACAGAAAATACGATCAGGTTGGACACCAAAGCTCTCAGACACGAGTTAGAAAGTGTTAAATTGTCTATAGAGTGGATTATTGGATGAGTAGGGCGTGGTGAACCGGTGGTGCCGTCTCTTTTCAGGGGAAAGTTTCCACAAAATGTTGCTAGAAAGTCACCAGATGGCGTCATAGACTAATTTGGAGATTCATTTATTCGTAATGGTCATTAGCATAACAAGATCTCATCTCATTATCTGTAGCCGCTTTATCCTGTTCTACAGGGTCGCAGGCAAGCTGGAGCCTATCCCAGCTGACTACGGGCGAAAGGCGGGGTTCACCCTGGACAAGTCGCCAGGTCATCACAGGGCTGACACATAGACACAGACAACCATTCACACTCACATTCACACCTACGGTCAATTTAGAGCCACCAGTTAACCTAACCTGCATGTCTTTGGACTGTGGGGGAAACCGGAGCACCCGGAGGAAACCCACGCGGACACGGGGAGAACATGCAAACTCCACACAGAAAGGCCCTCGTCGGCCACGGGGCTTGAACCCGGACCTTCTTGCTGTGAGGCGACGGCGCTAACCACTACACCACCATGCCGCCCCCATCCATTATCTCTAGCCGTTTTATCCTGTTCTACAGGGTCGCAGGCAAGCTGGAACCTATCCCAGCTGACTACGGGCGAAAGGCGGGGTACACCCTGGACAAGTCGCCAGGTCATCACAGGGCTGACACAGACATTCACACTCACATTCACACTTATGGTCGATTTAGAGCCACCAATTAACCTAACCTGCATGTCTTTGGACTGTGGTGGAAACCGGAGCAAACCCACACAGACACGGTGAGAACATGCAAACTCCACACAGTAAGGCCCTTGCCGGCTGCTGGGCTCAAACCCAGGACCTTCTTGCTGTGAGGCGACAGTGCTAACCTCTACACCACTATGCCACCCCAGCAGATGACATGGCACCCCAAATCATCACAGACTGCGGAAACTTCACACTGGACTTCAAACACCTTGGATTCTGTGCCTCTCCACTCTTCCTTCAGACTCTAGGTCCTTGATTACGGTCAATTTAGAGCCATCAATTAACCTAACCTGCATGTCTTTGGACTGTGGTGGAAACCAGAGCACCCGGAGGAAACCCATGCAGACACGGGGAGAACATGCAAACTCCGCACAGAAAGGCCCTCGGCGGCCGCTGGGCTCGAACCCAGAACCTTCTTGCTGGGAGACGAATATGCTAACCACTACACCACCGTGCCGCCCATATTATATATTCTTTCCACATAAAGAAACATGTCAAGCCTTTTTAATTTTGATGTTTATGGCTTATAGCTCATGAAAATCAGAAATCCAGTGTCTCAGATTATTAGAATATTTCCTAAGATCAATTAAAAATGAATTTACAAAACAGAAATGTCCAGCTTCTGAAAAATATGTTCATTTATACATTCAATACTTAGTTGGGGCTCCTTTACCACAAATTACTGCATCAATGCAGTGTGGCATGGAGCCCATCAGCCTGTGGCATGCCACAGGCACAATTGTTTCTCATCTTACCCTTGACAATAGCCCAAAGATTCTTTCTGGGGTCCAGGTCAGGCAAGTTGGTTGGCCAATCAAGCACAGTAATATCATGGTCAGCAAATAATTTGGTAATAGTTTTGGCATGATGGGCAGGTGCTAAGTCCTGCTGGAAAAGGAAATCAGCATCTTCATAAAGCTTGTCAGCAGATGGAAGCACGAAGTGCTCTAAAATCTCCTGGTAGACGGCTGCATTGACTTTGGACTTGATAAAACACAGTGGACCAACACCAGCAGATGACATCCATCCATCCATTATCTGTAGCCGCTTATCCTGTTCTACAGGGTCGCAGGCAAGCTGGAGCCTATCCCAGCTGACTACGGGCGAAAGGCAGGGTACACCCTGGACAAGTCGCCAGGTCATCGCAGGGCTGACAAATAGACACAGACAACCATTCACACTCACATTCACACCTACGGTCAATTTAGAGTCACCAGTTAACCTAACCTGCATGTCTTTGGACTGTGGGGGAAACTGGAGCTCCCGGAGGAAACCCACGCGGACATGGGGAGAACATGCAAACTCCGCACAGAAAGGCCCTCGCCGGCCACAAGGCTCAAACCCAGGACCTTCTTGCTGTGAGGGGACAGTGCTAACTACTACACCACCATGCCGCCCTAGCAGATGACATGGCACCCTAAATCATCACAGACTGTGGAAACTTCACACTGGACTTCAAACACCTCGGATTCTGTGCCTCTCCATTCTTCCTTCAGACTCTAGGTCCTTGATTTCCAAATGAAATGCAAAATTTACTTTCACCTGACTTTGGGCCACTGAGCAACAGTCCAGTTCTTTCACTCCTTCGCCCAGGTAAGACACTTCTGATGTTGTCTGTGGTTCAGGAGTGGCTCCATCCATCCATCCATCCATCCATCCATCCATCCATCCAGCCATCCATCCATTATCTGTAGCCGCTTATCCTGTCCTACAGGGTCACAGACAAGCTGGAGCCTATCCCAGCTGACTATGGGTGAGAGGCGGGGTACACCCTGGACAAGTCGCCAGGTCATCGCAGGGCTGGAGTGGCTTGATATTAGTAATAATACCTTGTGGAGGGTTTCGATGATCGTCTTCTGAACAACTGTCAAGTCAGCAGTCTTCCCCATGATTGTGATTGCGTGTACTGAACTAGACCGAGAGATACACAATATTTATACTGTTTTATTTAAACTCGAAATGAAATAGTCTCATATTTTGAGATTTGGCGGCACGGTGGTGTAGTGGTTAGCACTGTCGTCTCACAGCAAGAAGGTCCGGGTTCGAGCCCAGTGGCCGACGGAGGTCTTTCTGTGCGGAGTTTGCATGTTCTCCCCGTGTCCGCGTGGGTTTCCTCCGGGTGCTCCGGTTTCCCCCACAGTCCAAAGACATGCAGGTTAGGTTAACTGGTGACTCTAAATTGCCCGTAGGTGTGAATGTGAGTGTGAATGGTTGTCTGTGTCTATGTGTCAGCCCTGTGATGACCTGGCGACTTGCCTTTCGCCCGTAGTCAGCTGGGATAGGCTCCAGCTTGCCTGCGACCCTGTAGAAGGATAAAGCGGCTAGAGATAATGAGATGAGACTTTCTTAAATAACTGATGGAAAAAAAGAGAACTTTTTCACGATATTCTAATTTTCCCTGAGGAGAAACACATTTTTGTCTGGAGGCTTTTCCCTCCAGTTCCACTAGATGGCGTCGGTGATGGAGCTGCACCGTAGAAGAAGAACGAAAACTTAAAAAAAGCGAAGAAGAGGCGGTTCAGTGCTGCTTCACAGAGGGATCAAAAGATCCAGAAAGAGAGTGTGCTGGTTCAGCCGTACACATTCCAGTAAATGATGTGAGCATTTTGAAAAGAATAGATGCCAACTTATCTGTTTACACTACAGAGTTAGTAGCGATCTGGTTGGCCCTGGAATGGATAAAAGAAAACAAAATTCACAATACTGTCATCATCTCAGATAGTTATTCAGCTCTACAAAGCATACAGTCAGGTAGATCATTCAGGGGCGACCTCATCAATGAAGTATACAGTACATTATTCCATCTAGAAGCAGTAGGAATAGTAACTAATTTTCTTTGGGTACCGGCACATACTGGTGTTGAGGGTAATGAGCAGGTGGACAAGTTAGCCAAACAAACACTCAAGCATAAAGAGGTCTCATCTCATTATCTCTAGCCGCTTTATCCTGTTCTACAGGGTCGCAGGCAAGCTGGAGCCTATCCCAGCTGACTACGGGCGAAAGGCGGGGTACACCCTGGACAAGTCGCCAGGTCATCACAGGGCTGACACATAGACACAGACAACCATTCACACTCACATTCACACCTACGGTCAATTTAGAGCCACCAGTTAACCTAACCTGCATGTCTTTGGACTGTGGGGGAAACCGGAGCACCCGGAGGAAACCCACAGGGAGAACATGCAAACTCCGCACAGAAAGGCCCTCGCCGGCCACGGGGCTCGAACCCGGACCTTCTTGCTGTGAGGCGACAGTGATAACCACTACACCACCGTGCCACCTAATAGGTAAACATCACACAGGAAACTATGATTACTGTAGCCAGCTGGAAACAGTAGAGCATGTTTTATTTCACTGCAAACAGTATGAGGAAGAAAGAAACAACCTTTGTCGGTCATTAAGCACAGTGAAACACAGCAGTTTTAATCTACCTGGCATCTTGGGTAAGGCATCTAGCCATATATATCATTTTGTTCTCAGATTTCTCAAAGAAACTGGGCTAGCCCAGAGGATATAAGGTTTTTTTTTGTTTGTGTGTGTGTGTGTGTGTGTGTATGTATATATGAGTGTTTAGTCTACGTCTAGTTCATATCTAGAGTGTTTTATACTGTTTATATTGTCTGTTTGAGTGTTTGGTCTGTGTGTAGTTCTTATCTAGTGTTTACACTGTTTATATTGTCTGAGTGTTTAGTCTGTTTTGTTTTATCTAGTGTTTATACTGTTTATTTATACTGTTTATATTGTTTGTCTGAATGTTTAGTCTATGTCTAGTTCCTATCTAGAGTGTTTATACTGTTTATATTGTTGTTTGTTTTTTTCAATTATTTTATTTTTATTTATTGCATTGCCTGTTTGCACCGTGGGTCAGAGAGGACTGAAATTTCATCTGTGCTGTATGTCGAGCATCTCATCTCATTATCTCTAGCCGCTTTATCCTTCTACAGGGTCGCAGGCAAGCTGGAGCCTATCCCAGCTGACTACGGGCGAAAGGCGGGGTACACCCTGGACAAGTCACCAGGTCATCACAGGGCTGACACATAGACACAGACAACCATTCACACTCACATTCACACCTACAGTCAATTTAGAGTCACCAGTTAACCTAACCTGCATGTCTTTGGACTGTGGGGGAAACCCACGCAGACACGGGGAGAACATGCAAACTCCACACAGAGAGGCCCTCGCCGGCCCTGGGGCTCGAACCCAGGACCTTCTTGCTGTGAGGCGACAGCGCTAACCACTACACCACCGTGCCGCCCATATATATATATATATATATATATATATATATATATATATATATATGAGTGATTCCATGCTTATGGGTACTGAAATGGGGACATGAACTTATTTTTAAAAATTCACCTAAAACCATTTCTTTTTTGACCATCAGGTCACAAAACATGTAACCTTTAATGAATGATATGTTAAAAGATAACTTTAATTTTCTGAGATGTAATAAAAACATATTTATATGCCAAAGTCAGAACGTAACAGAAGTGTTGTGGACATATATATTCTCAATTTTAACAATGTAGAATTACTTTTTGAAACATAGGAAGGTGATGTTTTAGCAAATATAATTAATAAACATGTGTAGTAGAATAAACATACACATTCTTTCAATAAGATTAACATGGTATATAGCTAGATTGTAATTAATTTGTAACAGACCCGAGATGGACAATCGTAACAGAAGTAATGTAACAGACATCATTTTGGAACTCATAGGCTTGACTTTGGCATATGAATATGTTTTTATTACATCTCAGAAAATTAAAGTTATCTTTTAACATATCATTCATTAAAGATTACAGGTTTTGTGACCTGATGGTAAAAAAATAAATGGTTTTAGGTGAATTTTTAAAAATAAGTTCATGTCCCCATTTCAGTACCCATAAGCGTGGAATCACTCATATGAAGAGTTCAGATGCAAAACCCCCTAAACGCCATCTCTGTGAAAAATGAGTTAATGATGTTGTGTGAATCCTGTCTACATCTAGTATATGTAACTGAAATATTTTTGTAAAAAAATTACATAAAAACCACTCCCCGTCTTGTCTAAAATATCGGTTTAGTATCAAAAACCTCTAAACGCCACTTCACTTTAGCAGCAAAAGCCTCTACTTTCAACAACCAATCAGAACGTGACCTGGACTCGCGTGCCATAACGTTTGTAAACAAAGTTTCGTCAGGAAAACTTCATTCACAGGAAGATTTTTGCGAAATGGCAGCTAATACCGACATGAATTACGATGGCATGAATGAACCTGTCCTCCAGATAGTGAATGGGCGGAGGAAACGTCGTGTTGTGGAAAATCATGGTTGCTATTTAGCGAAAATGAAGCGATATAGCTGCGAAAATGTTGAAAATGGAATAGTCTGCCATCACAACAGCTTGATGTGCGCCGCGGTAAGCTTAACTCAGATCGACCTGGCTTACTTCAAAAAACAGTTATACACGTCCAAAGATAAGGTTGAACAGGACGCTATACTTCTGTCTCACTTGAATATTATGCCGGTTAAGCGGAGGAGAGAACAAGTTGACGACGAGGGGAAGAGACGACAAAGAGACGTGACCATCAAATTAATTATTATTATTTTAATAATAATTAAAATAATATTAATATGAATAATATTAATATTATTAATAATATGTAATAATAAAATATAAATAATATTATTTACCATCAAATCAAATTATTATTATTATTATTATTATTATTATTATTATTACAGTTATTGTGTCAATGTTGTTAATGTTACTAACTTAAACTTGCCCTTCTTGGCAGAATATTGCTTGTTGCATTTACTGTACATGTATTTGTGTTAAGATTTTCATGTTGTTTACACCAGGTTTTTATTGCACTTCAGTATTATTCCAATGTATTTTATTTGGTTTAGTACTTTGTATCATTTGCTTGGAAAGCAAAATGCTGATGTGAAGAAAATAAACCTATTGGCGTTGTTTAAACTGTGTGGATTTCGAATTTCTTAAATGTTGACATGACAGGCCTTTTGCCTTCATTTATGAAGAGGAGTGTTGGTATTTATTTAGGTATTGCTTAAAAACATGACACGATTATCTCATGATCATAGGTCCATTAACTTAGCTATGAATGTGCCAACCACACCACCATCACTATTACAACCACCCTATATGTGTGGCATACAAATTTTCAATGTTTCCAGTTGTATCTCTGGTGATTTTGTAACACTTACCCATGTCTGTAAGGAAAAAATGGATTTAGAGGTTTTTGCACACAAAGAACCTATGGATTTAGCTGGTTTTGACGCAAAAGAAAGAAAATATTTGTTAAAAACAGTAATTTTGCTGAAGTAACATTTGTGAGATTAACACAGTGTTTTCCCTAACTAATAACCTTGTGATTTCAAATTAATCTAGGTTTCTATACTTAAATACAAAGGCCTGATAAAAAATGGCCTTTTTCTCAAAAAGTGGTCAAGTGGAGTTAGAGGGTTTTGCATCTGAACTCTTCATATATATATATATATATATATATATATATATATATATATATATATATATCTTCCATATATATCATGGAATTTTCATTTTAAGGCAACAGTCTATTCAGTCTAATTCTGACAGTTCTGCATTTAAAATGTTCATATACCAAATAATTGTATCACCTAAACTTGATAGGTAGCTGATCACATGCATAGTAAAGTAGAAGTGCCGGCCAAAAACAGACTTCAAATTCAGTTGCTTGAGCTTGAAATTTTTACCGGAGGGGCCCTAAATTGTAATCTTTCATAGGGCCCAAGATTTCTCGCGGCGCCCCTGGGTGGGAGCATGGCGAGGGCGGGCGTGTTTCTTTTCAAAATATGGCTTGCGGGAACCGTTATTCCAAAAATCTCTCATACCCCACCTTTAATCCAATAGCTACCTGTTCCACACTCCAGCCCAGTAGGTGGCGGTAATGCTCCTTTAAGTTGGTTGCCAACCGCGATAAAACCCTAAAGAAGAGGAAGAAGGTTCAGTGCTGCTGCTGGGTTTCAGTCCCTGTGGGATCATGTCGCAGGCTATATTTGAAGCGTTGGAAGGTAAAACCTCACACTTTATTGTTTTTAAGTGTTGAGTATTTGCTGAATTGATTTGTGTTTCTCCTCAAAGCGGGTGTTTGAGAGTCTCAGCGAGTGAAACAGCCCAAAGCCCTCCACACCCGCACTGTGGCAGTGTTTATATAAACATGCAGGAGCACTGATGGAGGACAGTAAGGGTTGTTGAGATGTTCTTGTTATAAAATTGGTTTTATATTTGATGTTTACACTCTTAATATCAAATGCAGGCACAGAGGTTTCATTTATACCTTCTTTCAGTCTGAACACTTTTTACATTCATGAAGTGAATTAAAGTTTCCCCCCTTGGTTTCGGCTGGTTTAGGTGTGCAGTCTTCAGTACCTGTTTCATGGAAATGCAAACTGGTCTTTAATTTATTCTAAAGAAAGTGTTCAGTTTGAATTTATTTTTGAAAGCATATTTTTCTATGGACAAAATGAGCAGAGAGCCACAGACTAAACAAAACTGCCTTGAAATGATGGTTTGCTTTTATATCCATGTTGGTCACAATGGACATTTGATGAATTGCAAAAGTTGATTCACTGCAGGATCAGAGATGGTGTATAAAGTGTTATGCTCATCTTTTTGCCCTGAAGTTAATGGGTTTTTTTCCCCTAATTTTTTTTCTTCAGATTTCTACTGCATTGCTGAGAATAAGCGTAGAGCGTTTTTGGAATTTTTTTTTTTTTTATTACTTTAAGTATAAGTTATCTACGTTTCTAGATCAGATTTTGCATTTGGGCATTTGTCATTTATATTGTTACACTTTATATAATCTTTCTTGTGTGTGTATAATCTAGTCTCATCTCATCTCATCATCTCTAGCCGCTTTATCCTGTTCTACAGGGTCGCAGGCAAGCTGGAGCCTATCCCAGCTGACTACGGGCGAAAGGCGGGGTACACCCTGGACAAGTCGCCAGGTCATCACAGGGCTGACACATAGACACAGACAACCATTCACACTCACATTCACACCTACGCTCAATTTAGAGTCACCAGTTAACCTAACCTGCATGTCTTTGGACTGTGGGGGAAACCGGAGCACCCGGAGGAAACCCACGCGGACAACATGCAAACTCCGCACAGAAAGGCCCTCGCCGGCCACAGGGCTCAAACCCGGACCTTCTTGCTGTGAGGCGACAGCGCTAACCACTACACCACCATGCCACCTGTATAATCTAGTAAATAGACTTATTACATTATATTTGCATGAGTTTAGTGGTCCAGGTTTTTAATATTTTTGAATTTAATTATTATTTACCCCCCTCCAGTTTCTTTTTCCTTTCAGCATCTGTTCTTCTATGACTAGATTTACTTTAAAGTGCATATCCTGGACCAATTTTTTTTTTTTTAAATATATGAAAGTATGTGGCGGCACGGTGGTGTAGTGGTTCACGCTGTTGCCTCACAGCAAGAAGGTCTGGGTTCGAGCCCCGTGGCCAGCAAGGGCCTTTCTGTGTGGAGTTTGCATGTTCTCCCCGTGTCTGCGTGGGTTTCCTCCGGGTGCTCCGGTTTCCCCCACAGTCCAAAGACATGCAGGTTAGGTTAACTGGTGGCTCTAAATTGACCGTAGGTGTGAATGTGAGTGTGAATGGTTGTCTGTGTCTATGTGTCAGCCCTGTGATGACCTGGCGACTTGTCCAGGGTGTACCCCGCCTTTCGCCTGTGGTCAGCTGGGGTAGGCTCCAGCTTGCCTGCGACCCTGTAGAAGGATAAAGCGGCTAGAGATGATGAGATGAGATGAAAGTATGTCCCTTTACACACTCATCCAGAAGGGTAATTTTGCGCAAGGCTATCTGTTTACGGCAGGAAAAAAAAACGCATCTGGAAAAATCCCAAGGGAGTCTGGAGCCAGATTCGTGATGTTATTTGCGGAAGCGCCAGCAGGCTGCGAGAGCTTTGCATGGTTTCAGTGCACAGCTTATGTAGACCAAGCGCTCCCACTTCTCTCTCATTGTCTGGTCTTTTGGAAAACAATGAGTACTAATCCCATCAAGATTGGTGTTGCTACAACCGCCTACGATACATCTGTTAACCATTTTAATAATTACGTGATAACGTTGATGAAATTTGCAGAAAACCACCAGGTCGTTTTCTCATAAACAAACCAGCGCTGACGTAGGATTCAGAGATACCCCTTTTCCACCAAATCAGTTCCAGGGCTGGTTCGAGGCCAGGGCTGGTTCACAACTCGTTCAACTTGCGAGCCAGCTGAGAACCAGTTTCCTTTTCCATAGCTCGGTGTGCTAAGGGGAGCCACGTCATTACATCACTATATACGTCAGTTATGTTGCTGCGTTTGCATAAACCTTGGCGCAAACATCAAAGCAACAACAACACGGAGAAGAAGCAGCAGCAACAACAATAATGGATGACTTCGTGTTTGTACAGCTGCTGCTTCTGGCTTTACGGTGCTTTATTGGGATCAGAAAATGGCGGATCCAATATGTTTGTGTTGATCGGCAGGTTTTGAGTGGATGGCGATTACGTTCTAGGAGACAGGTAATAACCTAATAACGTTTTGACTCTGAGTTACACTGAATGTCCGGCTACGACTCTTACACTTACACTCTTACTTACTTACACTCTGCGGTGTGCCCCCCCCCCGGCTGACGTAAGTGGTTCTTTCCTATGGCCCAGGAGAGAGTTGGTGCTAGCCTGGAACCGTTTTTTCTGGCTCCAGAGCCAGTTCTTTGTCAGTGGAAACAGAAAATCCGGTTCCAAACTAAGCACTGGCCCCGAACCAGCCCTGGAACTGCTTTGGTGGAAAAGGGGCTAGGGAGGCGTCCCGCACGCGACGTCATGAAAATCAATGTTTGCCGGGAAATCCAAATGGCAAGTTTTTTCAGAGGTGGACCAATTCGCCTCAAATGGCTTGATTTCACCTGAATTTTTCTGGTATTGCGTAAAATGTTCGATATTTGACAAAAGTTTCCTATAAAATAGGAGAATTATATTGATCTTGCTCCTGAATTTACCCATAATATGTATTTTAAGGGTGGGGTCTCCCCTCCTGGTGGCTTGGCAGTGTAGTAGTTAGCACTGTTGCCTCACAGCAAGAAGGTTCTGGGTTCAAGCCCAGTGGCTGATGGGGGGGCTTTCTGTGTGGAGTTTGCGTGTTCTCCCAGTGTCTGTGTGGGTTTCCTCCGGGTGCTCTGGTTTCCCCAACAGTCCAAAGATATGCAGGTTTGGCTAACTGGTGGCTCTAAATTGATCGTGAGTCTGAAATGGTTTTGTCTGTGTCTCAGCCCTGCGATAACCTGGCGACTTGTCCAGGGTGTACCCCACCTCTCACCTATAATCAGCTGGGATAGGCTCCAGCTTGCCTGTGATCCTGTGCAGGATGAGCGGCTACAGATAATAGATGGATGGGGTGTGGGTTTTTTTTTTTCTTTTTAAAGTTTAAATTGGGTGTAAATAAAATTGTATTGGTGCAATATTTTGAAGTGTTGAGTGTAGGATTTATAAGGAACTATGATTGTAACCAGCAGAAGAACTGATGTAGAATTTGGCTTTCATCTAGGCATCTGAGGTGCCCAGCTTGCTTCTTGTAAAAACAACACTCTCTGGCTAAAAAGTCACATTTGGATTTAAATGGCAAATACTCATGATTACTGCTGGTATTTAACGTTTCGGCTGGCAACAGCTCTTTCCCTAATGTGTCTGTGTTGAAAGCTGTATCCTGTGGTCATGGAAAAGGTGTTCCTGTGTTTTTCTGGAGGGTCGAATTATTGGTCTGTATCAAGCAAAGAAAACAAGTAAGGAGATTGCTGAAATGATTGGAATCGGGTTAAGAACTGTCCAATGCGTTATTAAAACCTAAAATAGGCATTATTAGCAATTTTATTAATTTTATGCATTAGCAATTTTGCACAAGACATTGCACAGTATATCTACCTCTGTTTGCACATTGTTTGTTTGCCTCTCCTTTTTTTTAAATGTTATCTTCATTTTTCATTCTACCCTTATATTTTGCATTCCATATGCACTTTATATTTCATATTTTATTTATATATATATATATATATATATATATATATATATATATATATATATATATATATATATATATATATTGGTAAGCGTAGTTTGGTCTGGCAGTTGCAAAATAAGAATTTCATTACCCAATAATAAACCGTTGTGTCTGTTATTGTGTATATGACAGACAAACATCTTGAATCTAACACTACGTTCAGACTGCAACCTGAAACGACCCATATCCGATTTGTTGTGAAATCCGATTTTTTTGTTAGGCCGTTCACATTACCAATTATATGAGACTTGTATGCGATCTCCAATATGAACGGAAAACGACCCAAAAGTGTCCCGCATGCACAAATTGACACGTAATAAGCACATCTACGTAATACGTAAACAAACAAAAAAAAAAGCGCACTCTTCAAGTTTAATGATTTTCTTTTTTTGTTTGTTTGTTTGTTTAATTATCTGGTTAGTGTTAAAGTGTGAGGTCTCGTGTGTGTTTTTGTTTCTGAACTGAAATGAAAACGTGTAGCCTGGTAACGAGGGTTGACTCCTAAATGTCTCTCTAATTTCTATATAAGTGCACTACATGTTACTAGGAAGTAATGGATTTTTAAACTCTATATAGTGCACTCGAGCTTCAGTAGGCAGTCATTTGGGATACGGTCGCTGTATTACCAAACTCTTAATTCAGGCTTAATAATTTGCACATATTTATTTCGTCATATTAATAAACTTTTTCTACATTTTTATAAATATTTATTTAGATTGTTTATAGCCAGCTGAATTCTGCAACTTTTCTCAGCGCTGGCTCAAGGTGTAGAAACACCAGTGCAGTTTGCTATGGAGATGAGGCGAGACCTGGCGATGTGGTTTTTGTGGCGGCGGCGGAACTCACACAATAATCTGATTAACGTGGGCAGCAGAGTAATGAGACCGAAGGTGTCAAATTACTGGAAATTTCCAGAACAATCTTGTAATACAGGATGGTTTAAGTTATAAATCAGTTATAGAAACTGTTTTATTTAATCAGGCTAACAGATCAACATCCAGGTCCCTACCAAATCCACCATTAGCTTGATCAATTCTATAAAAGTCTATTTACATTCTGAAAACTGTACAAATGTTGTTGTTTTCCACCAAAGAGGCGGGATTAGCCAACGCAGAATAGTGACGTTTGTCTCTTGTTGATGACGTGTAGGTCGCATGAATGC
Source organism: Neoarius graeffei (assembly GCF_027579695.1). Classification (NCBI taxonomy): domain Eukaryota; kingdom Metazoa; phylum Chordata; class Actinopteri; order Siluriformes; family Ariidae; genus Neoarius; species Neoarius graeffei. The sequence continues at coordinate 41,415,720 of NC_083581.1, forward strand.
GACCTGTCCGGTCAGACTGCAGTCGCATGTGAAAATATCGGATATGCATCGGATTTAGGACCACATATCCAAGCGGCCTGGGTCACGTGAAAAAAATCGGATCTGTGTCGTTCAGATTGTCAATAACAAATCGGATACAGGTCGCATATGGGCAAAAAAATCGGATATGGGTCGTTTCAGGGTGCAGTCTGAACGTAGTCTAACACTACGTTCAGACTGCAACCTGAAACGACCCATATCTGATTTGTTGTGAAATCCGATTTTTTTGTTAGGCCGTTCACATTACCAATTATATGAGACTTGTATGCGATTTCCAATATGAACGGAAAACGACTCAAGTTTGCAAGTAAAGCATGGAGATGAGGCGAGACCTGGCGATGTGGTTTTTGTGGCGGCGGCGTAACTCGCACAATAATCTGATTAATGTGGGCAGCAGAGTAATGAGACCGAAGGTGTCAAATTACTGGAAATTTCCAGAACAATCTTATAATCTTGTAATACAGGATGGTTTAAGTTATAAATCAGTTATAGAAACTGTTTTATTTAATCAGGCTAACAGATCAACATCCAGGTCCCTACCAAATCCACCATTAGCTTGATCAATTCTATAAAAGTCTATTTAAATTCTGAAAACTGTACAAATGTTGTTGTTTTCCACCAAAGAGGCGGGATTAGCCAACGCAGAATAGTGACGTTTGTCTCTTGTTGATGACGTGTAGGTCGCATTAATGCGACCTGTCCGGTCAGACTGCAGTCGCATGTGAAAATAACGGATATGCATCGGAATTAGGACCACATATCCAAGCGGCCTGGGTCGCATGTGAAAAAATCGGATCTGTGTTGTTCAGATTGTCAATAACAAATCGGATACAGGTCGCATATGGGCAAAAAAATCGGATATGGGTCGTTTCAGGGTGCAGTCTGAACGTAGTCTAAAAGGATGTTGAACGGTCAACCTTGTGGAGGGGGAATCTTGAATGACAGTGATTGGAGTAAATGCTGTGATGTTGCATGAGGTCGTTGAAACTGACTACAGTATGCGCTCTCTAGCTTAAAGTTAAAGGTGGTCCAACAGAAGTGTGTGACTTTTTTTTTTTTTTTGGTCACAGTGTACATGGAAAGGGGTTTTAAGGTGTGCAAATTGGTAACGAGGTGATCTGATGACGGCTGCTTCCTCGTCCCTGCAGTTGCTGTAGAGTAGTTTTTCTGAAATATACATTTTTAAAAATCCACTGTTGCAGGTTATTCCTGGTTTTCTGTTGCTCTTGCATGCCTCCATTCCATATTTGTGACTTCAAACCTTGGAAAGTGTGTGGGTCACTGCTCATGTTGTAGGTCATTGCAGTTCTTTTTAGAGAAATGATGGATAAAGCTGTTTGTTTACACAGGTGTTAGTGTGTATTTAACGTGGCGTTTTCTTTTATTAATGATGTTTTAATGTGATGTTGGCAGGCATGGACAACCAGACCGTCCTTGCTGTCCAGTCCTTTCTGGACGGTCAAGCCGGTGTCCCTGATCACAGCAATCAGAACGTCTCAGGGGCTGCCATCCAGCCAATGGGTGAGTAGAGTGAAACAGTAACCCCGTACATCTCAGCGAGGAGGACCGAAATTCAGTCTAATAACTGGGACAGACGTTCAACCAGTTTCAAGTGAAGTTTAAGCATTGTGGAAAAAACAGACTTGTTAAATAATCTGCTCCATCGTACTCTTATTTGAATGTTATTGGCCATGCTTGAGGTTTTTATAAACGACTAAAATATTGACCATTACAACAAGTGACCGTTTTGGCATTTCCTCTAGCACCCCAGTAAGTGTAACAATTGCTGGAAATAAAGCTGCTCTGCTTGTGTTCATGGTAATCAAGGATGCCATTTCTTTTATTTTGGTGATTTTTCTTCATGCAGAGTTATGCTCCATGTATGAGTTTCTATAGCTGTTGATCGAGGGTTCTCAATGCACAAGGCTCTGTAGTTCAGTCAGTGGTACAATAAAAGAAAAACGTCCAGTGAGTGGCAGTTCTGCAGACAAACACCTTGCTGAGTTGGCAAAGGCTGCTGTGACTCTGATAACCTCGCTCTGTGTACAATTGTGGTGAGTAGAAAAGCGTCTCGGGACACACAACACCTCAGACCTTGAGGTGGTTGGGCTACAACAGCAGAAGGCCGTGTCTGATTCCACTTCAGTCAGCTAAGAACAGAAGGCTGAGGCTGCAGTGGGTCAAAACTAGCCAGTAAAAAATGTAGCCTGGGTCGGGTTTCACTAAAGTAGTTTAGACTGGTCTATGGGTTAAGATTGGTCTTAAGTTTCTTTATAGACCAGTCTAATGCAAGTAAGACAGTTTCACAAAAGTTAAGACTAATTTAAGTCTAATTTTAGGCTTAAAAAGTAAGACACCCTCCCCCCCAGTCTAATATGGGTCTAAGGGCTGTAAAATTTAATAAAAAAAAAAAATTCAAGCCATAAGTGCCATCAATGTCAATAACTACAAGAAAGCTTGAAATGTTAAGGCAGTGAAGTACATTGCAAGTATGTAATACACAAATTTAGGCTATTATAATCTAACTATAAAGTATTCAATAAAGAACAAACAGTGTAATGCCAGCTTATTCATTTTATTACTTGTATATAAATAATATAAATATCAATTCATTATGCATATAATTACATCACCACTCATCACTTCTCTCTCTCTCATATGCACACACACACACTACTACATCACTCCTCCATCTGCGCGAGTCTCTTCAATTGAAGTTGTAGTCTTTCCTTTTGGTAGGCTCTTCATGTAGTGTCACATCCGCGCAGGTACTGGGTGATGACAACTCCGAGGGTGAAGGAGCCTCAGCTTCAACGTTGCTCAGGGAGTTGCTGCTGGGTCTGGCGAAGCCGGTTACTCCGCTCTCCTTTCACTCCCCAGAATAAGGGCGACTCGTCGCCATAAATGTTGATGACCATTTCGGTGGTTACTTTTAGTTTCTTCAAACCCCCTCCTCCAGTGGGGGTGTTTTTACGCACGGCAGCAACATCTCGCAGATGGATTAACGCTATTCACAGATGACGTTATTTTTTCCCACACTTCATGTTTTTTCTTATTGCTACATTCTTCGCTGAATTTGCCTAATAAAACGTCTTTGTAGGAATTAAATTCCTCTAATATAGCCAGATTTTCCGAGTGGCTAAACGCCACTGAACGACCACTGTCCGCCATTTTTTTTGTTTTGAAAAGAGTCTTAAAATACCCACAATCCTTTGCAGCATAGTACGACTTAAGATAGTCGGAGTCTAAACTGCTTTGTGCAACAGTATTTGTTAGACGTCTATGCTAAGCCCGACTATACCCGCTGTCTAAGTTAGTCATAGTCTAACTTGGTGAAACCGGCTGCTGGTCTGAAAGTCTGTTTCTGCTGAGCCACCCAAGTGGGGCTTCGATGCGGGGGGGAATGCTTAAAGCCTCGGTCACAACCGGCCGTACGTGCTCCTACGGCTGGTCTACGTGCAAGAAACACACGGAGGGTGTGCGTGAAACGCACGGAGGGCGCACGTGTGACATGCTAATTTTCGAGCCGTAGACTGGCCGCAGACCGGCTGCAGAGGTTCTTTGTCATGTCAAACAAACTCTACGGGCGCTTACGTTTTTTTCAGGTTGCAAGACAAACTTGCAGCCAACGTGCATCTTTCTCCATGAACAAAAAAAACGCAGCGATTTGGGGAAACGCCAAAAATCGCACGGCCAAAAAAATCGTACGTCCGGTTGTGACCTAGGCTTAATTTAAAAGCACAAGTACATTTAAGTAGCTGTGATGAGTGTCTCTCTAATTTATGGTTTTGAAACCGTGAGCATCAGCTGATTATTGGGACCCATTCAATATTTGTCTTAAACACTTAATGTGGAGCTTAAAACAACTTGCAAAATTGCAGCTTTTTTTTTTAATTTCAGTTAAGCTTTCACATCACTTGCATTGTGAAGAAAATAAATTAATAAGTGATATACAATCCTTAAAAATGATCAAGTCTCATTTGTAAGCATCTCCAGTTCTGAGGGGAATCATCCCCCCCCCAAAAAAAAAAAAAAAAAATCCAGAATTCTAATCTTATTTGTTACAGGATTGGATTCATTTTTTTTCAGCCTCCTGAAATCAATCCTGATTTATTTATTTATTTATTTATTTATTTTTTAAATTAATATTGATCCTGGGTTATCTTTACTAGCTCTGCTTCTGTAGTTTGCTCTTTCATCTGCGTTTGGTTGCTACTGAGATTTATTTTATTTTTTTTCTTTTCCCTGTTTGCAGTTTTGATATCGTGTTATGCATTTCTGCTTGCTAATCCTCAGGGTGGGGTGTTTGGGGTGTCTTTGTACAGATGATGACGATGTCTTCCTGTGTGGGAAGTGTAAGAAGCAGTTCAACTCTTTGCCGGCGTTCTTGACGCACAAGAGGGAGCAATGCCAGCATAACACCCCCTCACTCGCCACCGTGTCCCTGGCATCCAGCAACACCTACACACCTGTACCCTCAGTCAGCGCCGTGCCACAACTACCAGCCAACAGACAGGTACATGTTCTGTTAATACAGAACCAGACGGTACAGATGAACTGGAAACAAAACTAAAGTTACAGGCAAACTATTACCGGTATAAACAAAGAAAAGGCACAGCTACTCTGTTAAAGTACATAAAAAGAAAAGGATGATCTTTGTACACAGGTGATGATGGTTTTAAAGGAGAACTGAAGGCAAGTGTTTTTTTTTTTTTTTTTTATCAAAATTCTATTTCTCATTTTTATTAAATATAGGAATGCATTTTTGATAGCTATTTTGTCACTGCTATAGCAAGTTGAGTGTTTGAAATATGCTATGTAATATCAGTCCATATGTCCAAGCAATGGCCGTAAACGAGATTCGTTGAGACTTGTGCGAGATATTGTAGGGTGGAAGTAAAACATACAGCGGAAATCAAAGTGACCAACATCTGCCAATGTTCCCTGTGTCCGAAATCACTCGCTCGTTCACTACTCCCTATATAGAGAATTACTATATAGAGGAGAAAAAAACTTTTCGGACACTAGTCCGTTACGCTGGTATTTGTCATTACTGTTGCACAATTAAAACGTGCTAGATCAGTCGGCTACTGCGAGTTGTCCTAGTGGTTAGCGTGTCCACCTCTCGATCAGGAGATCGCAAGTTCTACTCACGGTCAGGTCATACCAAAGACTGTTAAAAATGGTATCTACTGCCGTCTGGCAAGGCACGCTGCAATACAGATGTGAGTGGGGAGTCAGAGACTCACAGTTACCAGAGGACTAGCACCCCCCCCACCACCAAGGGCTACGGAAACCGGGATCAAGGCTGAATACCTTCTTCTTTGCTACTGCCTTTTATTAAATCAAATTTGAGACTTTTTAAAAAATTTGATTTCTTTCAGCACAGACAGCACTACAAAATGGCGTCCCCACTATATAGTGAGTGGGAGCGATTTCGGACATGTGGGTCTGAAAAGATGCGCACGCCCTCTTTCGAATGCTGACGTAATCAAGCTGGAAGTTGTTTGCTATCAAAACAATCAGGAAAGTTGGGGGGGGGGGGGGGGAGTAGGCAGTAATTGTCATTTAAACTCCATGTTTGTGCAATATTTCGTTTGGAAAACAGTTTTCAAAATGGCGGCGCGGACACTTCACGTTTCAAAGTCCCACGCAAGTCTCATGAAGATCGCATGGATAAGTGACGCCTGCTGTGGACCGAGAGAACTACATTAGGCCGATTTAAGTATAATATTTAATTGCAGTTAATTAGCAATACGAGTCACGATATAAGGTTACTAAAACTGAAAATGTAATTGAACATGTTAGTTAGGAAATAAAGCAAGTTTAAAAGTGACTTCAGTGCCCCTTTAAAAGCTGGTACTGATAAACACCTGCAAAAAATACTGGTGCAAATGATGTCTGTACATGCACAAGAATAAGTTGATACAGGTGGCATTTACGTGCACGCCTGCAAGATGCAGGATCACCTATTAAACCTGCATTTGGAGAATGCAGGTCATGTCTTGTATTCATGTGCAAACGCAGGTGATCTAGGCTGCATCCACACGACAACGGCAACGAGATTTTATAAAAAAAAATATCGCGTCCACATGGGCAACGGATTAGTAAAATATCAGGTACATATGGCAACGCAACGCTTGCTGAAAACAATGCAATACACATGCCACACCTCTACGTGCGCTGTAAGACGGTCCCATCAGAGACACCAGAACAATAGAAGTAGTAGGACGCATGCGCATAAACCCCTTCTACCCGGCGTGAAGCACTCACAGGAACAAACACACAACAACAAGAAGATGGCTGCGACTACGCGAGGAAATCGTGCCTTCTGTGTGTACAAATTAGTTTTATTAGTGTGCATAGTTTTATATAACTTCATTTTCTTATTGTGTGTGAACATTTTGAAAAGCATTTTTATATAATTTTATATAACTTTTTATATTGTGTGTGAACATTTTGAAAAGCAGTCTTATCCAATAAAAAAAGAAATTCAAGAAATGGTTCAGTTGTTTATTTAAAAGAAAAGCTGTATACAAAAGTGAATGCAATGCAGTGGTTCATACAAAACAGCGAGAGTGCTGCTTGTTCTAGTCATGTGGTTGTGACGTCATCATAAACAAATCCGTTCTACTCATCCAGACGACTTCGCAACGGCGCCGTTGCCAGATTTTTCCACTCTGGAACCCGTTCTCAAAAAAAATCGTTTTGGGACACCCAAAATGCCGGTGCCGTGTGGACGCCAGGCCGAAACGATAAACAATTTTATCAGATTCACCTGAATCCGTTGCCGTGTGGACAGCCTCCTAGTCTTGCCTGAGAACACGGGGCTTATTTCTGGACCACAATTGAAGTGTTAGTGTACATTAACGCTACGTTCACACTGCAAGGCTTAATGCTCAATTCCGATTTTTTTTGTGAAATCCGATTTTTTTTGTGAGGTCGTTCACATTAACAAATATATGCGACTTGTATGTGATCCTCAGTATGAACAAAAAGCGACCTAAAAGTGTTCCGCATGCGCATTGCAGGATACGACGACGTCACACGCAGTGAGCATGGCCAGTGTTTACGGAAGTAAAATCGCCCGGTTGCGGTATGACCCATCCAATCTAGCTTGAATAGCTGCATCCCCCCAAATGGAAATCAGCTCCCTAACCTCTGCGTCCTTCCATTGAGAAGATTCAGAACCTTCACAGCCCGAAGCGTCCCTCGCATTGATGTCATGCGCAGGGGCGCAGATACGTTTTTGGAACTGGGGAGGACAAAAAACTGGGGGGGGACAAAGCTGCCAGCAAACCAACCCCAAACCCCGATATGCCTGTCAAACTTGTTGTGGGTTACTATAGCAACCAAGCTCGAGCTTGCAACCTGTGCAGTCTGCGCAGCTCAACCAACCGAATATCAGTCTTTGTTTTATGTGAGTTGTTGCAACTATGTATACACTGCCGTGCACCTCAATAAACCGAATGGTAATTAGTCTTTTGATTTTTCCGTGAGGTTTGCCTTATGCAAAGAAAGACAGCATAGACGTTTTTTCCTCCCTATAAGTGGGGGGGACCGAGCGAGGTGAATTTAAATCTGGGTGGGACGAGTCCCACCGTCTATCTGCGCCCGTGATTATGCTCCATGTTGTTGTAACTTTTTTTTTGAGAGACCCGCCGCCTACTTCAGTGCAGAATAGTGACGTTTGTGGCTTGTTGATGACGTGTAAGTCGGATGAATGCGACCTGGCGGTTCAGACTGAAGTCGCATATGAAAAGAGCGGATAGGAATCGGAATTAGGACCACATATCCAAACAGCCTGGGTCGGATTTGAAAAAATCGGATCTGTGTCGTTCATATTGTCAATAAAAGATCGGATACAGGTCACATATGGGTGAAAAGATCGGATTTGAGTCACTTCATCCTGCAGTGTGAACGTAGCCTAAGATACACGGGTATGTATTTTGTGCATTATTTTACTAAATAAAATCAATCAACATGCAGGTCAACTGAAACTCCTTGGTATACTGATCTGTACACATGCAAGGCTGATGTGTGAATATACAGGTGTGTTTGGGTGGGGGGGTGTTTTTTTTTTTTTTTTTTTTAAACAAATATAAATGTGTCATCTGATCAGTGGGGAAACCGACATTTGAGTTTCACGCACTTCTGATGCAGATGAAATGCACCTGAGGGGATGCGTACTACTGAGCTTTAAACAAAAGGCAGGATAGGTTTAAAAATCTAAACTTGATAGGTTTTTAAATAAAAAAAAAAAATAGGCACCCTATGGGTACATGTGGCTACTGCTTATAAATAAAATTCTGATAACATGTCTATACAGTGTGTTTGTATATCTCAATTATCCTAGCCTCATCTCTTGCGAGCAGCGTCAGAGCTTGTAGTATTTTGGTTACCAGTTTTGTGTTCAAAATACAGTGCTATGAACTAATATTCATTTTCAAAATGGTAAAGCACTTGATGAATTGTCTTAGAAGCATTCATTAGTATTTAATGAGCACGTTTTTGTTTCACAAGTGTCGTGTAAAGATTAAAGTGAATAGCAAACGTTTATCAGATTCTCAATATATCTGCCAAAAAGCTCAAAAAAGAATTTACAAAACCTTTCATTTGACCTTTTCAGAAGGACCTTTTCAGAAGGACCAAACAAAAGCTGATATAATCAAAAGGTAAACGTTCTTAAAATAAACACCACTTGCTTGATTTCAAATCCGTAGCCCTGGCGAACCACGAGGTGAATTTTTATCTTTTTATCTGCCGATTATCTTCTGATGCTACAAAGTTATAATGAGGTTTCTCTTATTTCGTTTCTGCTTCTGATTAGTTCTGAAGTTTATCAAGAAGTAGAACGGGTAATCAAACTTGATCAGGGTACGTGCTGATTGTTACTTATTCTTACAACATGACATGGTGGCTTCACCACTCGTTCTTGTGTTCCTTTGATAACGTGAGCTCAACTGTTTGTATTGTGAGATCATGATTTCCATTCTGGTGATGGCACACTGCGCATAAGCGTTACAATTGTTGCACTCCTTCTTACAACACTATGATGGTGGCTATCGCCTCACTTTGCTTCCATGAGGCAGTAGCTGCAAAAAAACCCGAGTGTACTGATGCAGTTGCACATGTGTACAGAGGAAGTATGATCTGTGAATCTAGAGCTGACTTTATACAGCCCCTGATTGCTGGAGAACCCTACAGGTGAGGTGTACAGGTCCCCCCCCCAGCACACAGGAGGTACTGGTGAGCTTTAAACCATATATAGTCCTTTACTGGTGTCTTAGCATTTAAATTTATGCGAAGTGGCGCTACACTGATCTAGCATGTTCAGTCACTGGTCTAATTTGGTTTTAGATTTCACATCAGTGTCTTCTAAACACCATTTATATGTAACGCCAATTAAGATTTCAGTCTCCAAGGTGAAGTAAAGTGGTGGTCTACACGTTCGGTGGTTTTCCCTTCTATCATCTACTCAACTATGTGTGGTGTGGACCCTCCCCCCCGCCTTTTTTTTATTAAATGAAGACTATTGAAAGTAAATACCAGATATTTGCAATAGGAAACCTGGGCCTCCAGTGCTTGCCAGGTCTAAAGTCTTTCCTCTTGAGTTATGGAACCTTTCGTTTTTAAAGTGACTTCATATTTCTCATCTCATCTCATTATCTCTAGCTGCTTTATCCTGTTCTACAGGGTCGCAGGCAAGCTGGAGCCTATCCCAGCTGACTACGGGCGAAAGGCGGGGTACACCCTGGACAAGTCGCCAGGTCATCACAGGGCTGACACATAGACACAGACAACCATTCACACTCACATTCACACCTACGCTCAATTTAGTGTCACCAGTTAACCTAACCTGCATGTCTTTGGACTGTGGGGGAAACCGGAGCACCCGGAGGAAACCCACGCGGACACGGGGAGAACATGCAAACTCCACACAGAAAGGCCCTCACCGGCCACGGGGCTCGAACCCGGACCTTCTTGCTGTGAGGCGACAGCGCTAACCACTACACCACCGTGCCGCCCAACTTCATATTTGTCGAGGGCTTTTTTTTTTTTTTTGCGCACACGCTGGTTTTACCCATTCATAATTGGTTAGATACAGGCCACTTGTAATGTGAACACATTTGCCTTCTGAAAGGGCATAAACACGTGATTTTTGTGTGCGTTTTTTTTTAAATTTCTTTTTTTGGGGGGTATGAGTCATCGGTCACAGCAACAAAAGCATGCAGTATTTGTGAGAACTAATGATTGGGTTGGGTGATGGATCAAATGTATCCACAGGTTGTGTGTGAACATGGATTATAAATTCACATTTACTTAAGCCATGGGCATGAGTGTCATTTTTAATGTTTTGCTTCTCTTGCTGTGTTATGCCTCTCTCCCTCACATGCAGGCATCGTATGTGCTTGCCTAGACACTAGATAAATAACTTCTTATGGGTTTGTATGAAATGGGGGGTGATTTTTCTTAGGAGGGTGTCGAACAAGGCAGCAAGACCACAACCTTCTACCAGAGAGAGCCTCCTTATTGAGTTTGGGAGATGGACAAATTCTTTCCAAAAGGAAATGGCACTGGATCGATCATCTGGTAGTGGTTTGGGAAGGAAGATGTTGAAAGAACACGCGTGCATTCCCTCCTCTGTTGTGACTGTTTTATTAGTCTTCAGAGTGAGAACCTGGAGTTCTGCCTCTCTGGTTTACAAACTATGCTTTTGTTTTAGTTTTTGAAATGTCCTGTGGCGTATTGTGCACAAAATGTGCAATTTTTATTTGTTTAGAAGTGTTTTTGTTTTCAGCCCTGTTTTTGAATAAATGTTACTTGACGTGGTTGTGATCTCCTTTTTGCAAGCAAGTTTAAAATGGTTTTTATGCTTTTTGGAACTTTTTTTTTAAAGGGAAGAATAGAACAATAATGAGTGTGACTTGTATGCATCATGGGGTTAAATTGAACATTTTAAGTGCTTTAGAGGAAATACTTTAAGAAATTTTTTTTTTCATATTCCAAGGAAGCTGAATGTCTCATCTCATTATCTCTAGCTGCTTTATCCTGTTCTACAGGGTCGCAGGCAAGCTGGAGCCTATCCCAGCTGACTACGGGCGAAAGGCGGGGTACACCCTGGACAAGTCGCCAGGTCGTCACAGGGCTGACACATAGACACAGACAACCATTCACACTCACATTCACACCTACGCTCAATTTAGAGTCACCAGTTAACCTAACCTGCATGTCTTTGGACTGTGGGGGAAACCGGAACACCCGGAGGAAACCCACGCGGACACGGGGAGAACATGCAAACTCAGCACAGAAAGGCCCTCGCCGGCCACGGGGCTCGAACCCGGACCTTCTTGCTGTGAGGCGACGGCGTTAACCACTACGCCACCATGCCGCCCGAAGCTGAATGTCTTAAACTGAAAATAAAATGCAAGGATTTTTGATAAGAATACAATAGATAAGGTACTTAATGTTCAAACTGATCAACTTTTTAAAATATACTCATTGTGAATTTGACAACTGTACACTCCCCCCCCCCCCCCCCCCCCCCCAACACACACACAAAAAAAAAAAAGGTGGGCTGGGACAATAAAAGACTGAGTTGTGGAACATTTTACAGGAAAATGAGTTAATTGGCAAGTGATCATATACCAAAAGCCAACATTGAACGCCCATAACCTTTAATCAGTCGGCACTGCATTAAAAACTGAAATGATTGTGTAAAGAATGTTTCAACACTGGCTCTGTGCTGCGTCTGCCATGCAAAGCAAAAGCCCTAGGTCAACAGCAACCAGAAAAACATCCCCAAATTCTCTGGGGTCGAACTCAGTTCATCTGAGATGGGCTGACACAAAGTGGAAAAGTGTACGGTAGTCTGACAGCCATGTTTTTTAATTTATTTTTGGAAAGTATGGATGCCTCCTCTGTACTAAAGAGGAAAAGGACCATTCAGATTTGGACTGTGGGCTGGTAACAAAACCATCATCTGTTATGGTATGAGGGTGTGATTGTGCCGATGGCATGGGTAGAAGAACAACAGCTTTATTCATCACATGCTTGTGAAATTCCTCTCTGCATTTAACCCATCTGAAGCAGTGAACACACACCCAGAGCAGTGGGCAGCCATGCTAACAGTACCTGGGGAGCAGTTGGGAATTAGGTACCTCGCTCAAGGGCACCTCAGCCCAAGGCCGTCCCATATTAACCTAACCGCATGTCTTTGAACTGTAGGAGAAACCCACGCAGACACAGGGAGAACATGCAAACTCCACACAGAAAGGCCCCGGCCAGCCACTGGGCTCGAACCCAGAAAATTCTGGCCGTGAAGTGACTGTGCTAACCACTACACCACCGTGCCGCCCAAAATAAATTTATCGGCCGGGTAACTTTATACATCTGTGAAGGGACCATTAGTGCTGAAAAGTACATGAATGTTTTGGGGCAACATTATGCTGCTATCCAAAGAGTGTCTTTTTCAGGGATATTCCTGCCTATTCCAGCAAGATAGTGCCAAGCCCCATTCTGCATGTTACAACAGCGTGGCTTCGTAGTAAAAGTATGAGTGCTAAACTGACCTGCCTGCCTCCCATTGAAAATGTACGGTGCATTATGAAACGCAAAATATGATAAGAGACCCCAGGCTGTTGAACAACTGAAGTTGTACATTAAACAAGAAGGGGGAAGAATTTCACGTTCAAAACTAAAACTATTGTCCTCTCTTCCAAAACGCTTACTAAGTGTGGTTAAAAGGAAAGATGTAGCGCTGTGGTAAACATACCATGTCCCAACTTTTTTTTTTTTTTTGAATGTGTTGCAAGGGTCAAATTCAGAATGAGTGTGTTTGCGAAAAAAAAGTTTATCATTTTGGACATGAAATGTCTTTGTATTCAGTTGAACATCGGTCAAAAAGGATTTGTAAGTCACAGCATACCAACTTTTTTGGAATTTGAGGGAACAGATGCGTCGCGATGTAGCCTAAAAAAAAATCCCAATTATTTTATAGGCAATATCCCCCAGCTCTAACTCATGATATTAAGACCAATCTAATCTGACCGTTCTCGTTCATGTCATGTGGCCACAAAACCGATATATATCTGAGCTCGGACCACATGTGAACGTGACTCAAATCTGATATGAAAGGATCAGACTTCTGTGTTCATGTAGCCCTGAAAACATCAGCTTTGTGTCTTGTTAAATCTGATTCGAGTCATTTTAGCCTGGTAATGTGAACGCAGCCTTTAAAATAAAAACGAACCAATTAAAAGGTACTGCTGACTAAGTTTTTTATTATTATTATTATTATTTTTTTTTTTAGTGCGTCTAATTTTTCATGTACTCCGGGTATTTGTGTGTTTTCCTTACACAGGTGTCGACCTACATCACGGTGCCACCATCTCCTCTCACGCACACCCTAGTGCAGGGGAACGTTCTTGTGAGTGATGAGGTTCTCATGTCTGCCATCTCAGCGTTCACATCCATGGACACGCCAGTCACGGCCATGCAGTCTTCCTCTCAGGTACACGCATCAAAAAGCCTCGCGACTGTGCCTGGTGAGAATCAGTGGAGTGCAGCATAGTCATGCGTGTAATGTTAGGAGCAAGCAGTAACTCCTTGAGTCAGTATTCCGCATGACGTCACGCTGTCAAAATCAGGACTTGTGTGACACAGGTTTTTGTGATGTGCATGCGTACGATCAGCAACGCAGACCCTTGAAATCAGCTCACTGCTTCATTGCCGTCGGCTTGCTGAAGCATTTCCAGGGTCTCTGTTGCTGATTCCCTGAGTTTGACACACAGAATTTGATGTTTGCTCTCTCGTCCGTAGTAAAATCACAAACGTGCACCTGCATGTTGTCACACACATTCATGCAGCACAGGTCCTGATGTTGACGTGATATCACAGGAGTTGCTGCTTGCTCTTACTGCACGTGTATGACCTTAACTCCCTCCGTTTGTTTGCAAAACAAATAGTTCTGGAACTTTTTGATCGCACCTCATAATCTTGTGTTTGCTTTAAAGGCTTACATGAAGTTCACTTGGTTTAAACTTTTTTAAATTTTCATTTGATAATTTTAATACCTGGTCATTAAGATGCCTGTTGCTATTGTATTAAAGCCGGAGTGCGTCAGTGATTTGTTATTCAGAGCTTCATGCAGTAATTTCGAAGGTTTTTTTTTTAAACACTTTTTTTTTTCTTCCCCCCCCACAGAACAATCTGAGCATGCCCAGTGCACCGTCGTACCTGCAGAACCACCCACAGGCCTCCCAGCCCCTTCCGCTTACCCAGGCTCCACCCCTTTCTGCACAGGTTCCCTCCAGTATCAACAGCTCAGTAGTGCAGGTGCACAGCACACTGCCCCCGATGGCTGTAGGAGGAAATGCAGAGGTCCACACACTTGGTCTCCAACCATTTCAGTCTGTTCAGGTACAGGTGTGTGAGAGAGACGTGGTTACAGTACAGGAACACATCTTGATGTCTGTCTCATCAAGAATTAAAGCTATATGGCCTTTATAAATATGGTCATTGTGATGTATGTTTATTTCTGTAATTTCATCTCATTATCTCTAGCCGCTTTATCCTGTTCTACAGGGTCGCCGGCAAGCTGGAGCCTATCCCAGCTGACTACGGCCGAAAGGCGGGGTACACCCTGGACAAGTCGCCAGGTCATCACAGGGCTGACACATAGACACAGACAACCATTCACACTCACATTCACACCTACGGTCAATTTAGAGTCACCAGTTAACCTAACCTGCATGTCTTTGGACTGTGGGGGAAACCGGAGCACCCGGAGGAAACCCACGCGGACACGGGGAGAACATGCAAACTCCGCACAGAAAGGCCCTCGCCGGCCACGGGGCTCGAACCCGGACCTTCTTGCTGTGAGGCGACAGTGCTAACCACTACACCATCGTGCCGCCTATTTCTGTAATTTAAAAAAAACAAGCAGTTCTGTGGCTGGGAAGTTATTTAATTTGAGGAGATTCCCTAGCAAATAATGTGCATGAAATCACTCGTTTCGCGCAGTCAAGCAGACAGAGGAAGTCCGTGTGCGCATGCGCAGGTCTTCTGCTGCTTCTTTTCCTCCTTCTTTTGGGTTTTACAGCAGCTGGCATCCAGTGTTGCATTACTGCCATCTACAGGTTTACCTTGACCGTGCACTGACCGTTCCATCATTCTGTCGCTAAACGAACAGCTGATCACACCGAGGTGCTCGCTGACCGCCGATATTTATTAGTTTAGTCCTCCGTTTCCTTTTCTTCTCGCTTTCCGTTACTGTAGTCGGTCTTTCACATTTCATTAGTGTCCTCCAGTTTCCTCTCCTGTTTTAAATTTGTATCCCGTAATGCTTTACACGAACGGGGAAAGCTCACCACATGATGCATGACATAGTATTTTGATTTGGGTCATGGTGAAGAAAGGAAAAAAATAGCGTTTGGGGTAAGTGGTAGTGTTCTATTAGAAAAAAACTAATAAAATTGGAAGTCTGTGATTCAATTTCAGTAACTTTCGGTCCACTAAACAAAAATAATTGGGTGTCAGGGAAAATTCTTTTTATGACCTAAACCTGAAAAATCTGAAAGGCAGTCTACCTTTTTAAAGATGCTGACCAAAAAAATAATTTCTGTCATGGAATAAGTATAATGAGGTGTAAAGTAGAACACTCCCCATACAATAGGTACTAAGAGTATTAACTGGATTGTAGACTACATTTACACACCTTTTTACTCGGTTGTGAGTTATTTATTTTTTTTAATAATTAAGAACACCAAATTATTAACATATCCATTTGCCAATTGATGTCTCTTTCTTTCCTTTTTGTTTTGTGGTGTTTTTCTTTTTGATTTTCTGTGTTTCTGTCTCAGGGTGGTGGTCAGTGTGTGGACAGTCAGAGTGCAGCATTCAGCAGTGCTCCTGTTTACAGTTCAGCTAAAGCGGCACCAAAGCAGAAGAGCTGCGGCAGCACCGTGACTCTGAGTGAGCTGAGCGAATACGACAAGGTCATCATCCCCAAAAAGACCCGCAATTCAAAGAAAATACACGAAGGTATTAAAGAGCTTCGGACACCATTTGTCATTTCATTTAAAGAATCAGTTTGTCATTTTTAGAGCCTTTACTTGCTTTATACTTTCCCAGCATGCAGTGCTGGGCAAGCCAATGGCTGGAAGTTGAAACAAATGCCTGACCTAGAATGATCCTCTTCAGTATTACACATCAGTCTTTTCTGAAGCTTTTAAGAGATGTGATTTATCAAAGGTTTAGAAACCTATTTTAAAATTACACATTGCATCTTTAAGTCCCAGAAAACGTATATAAACGAATATACAGTGTGCTTAATGTGTGTTCAGAAAGTAGTGTAAATGTACAGTAATATGGAGCCTGTTCAGTTGGAATTTACATTTACGTATTAATTAAAAAAAATAAAATATTCATGAGTTTTTAAAAAAAAAAACCAACCAACCAAAAAAACGCCGAAAAGCAGTAAATTTATACAGAGTTTATATAATAGCTCTTTAAAAATGTTTCGTGTTATGGATAATGTTTTGTCTTTCAACAGGTCAAACAAAAGCCAAAGGTCAGAAGCTTAAGTGCAGTTTCTGTGACAAAGTGTTCGCTAAAAACTTCGACCTGCAGCAGCACATCAGAAGGTAAACAAGAAAGTGTTGCTCTGCCCAGTCATGATCCTCTCCTTTATGTTCAACCTCACATCTTCCTGCTGTTTCACCCGATTGTGTTCCACCCCTTTTATGTGCTTCAGTGTTTTTTGTTTGAACCCTGTGTTGTCCATCCTGTCCTGTTAGTCCTCCTTAAAGTGCCATTCCACCATTGGATGTATTCTTTGGCATAAAATACAATATATTTTGACAACATATAAATGGTATCACTAGATGGAGAAATCTTTTAGCTTCAAAATGATATATCAAACATAATTTTTTGACAACGACAAGTATATTAATTTTGCGACCAAAGTCACCTACCCTTTTAATTTCCGCGCGTGATGTCATCGGCAGGTTCCCCTTCTTGTGGACCGTGTGACGTGGCACATATCAGCAATGGCGGATAGAACGCGATAAAAAGACCAATAAATCTAGCTAATACCAATAAATCTAGCTAACTGAAAGATTAACTCAATTTTTCGCAATTTTTTTGGCCCCCATATACGAGGAGAAATGACTCTCTCACTTTGGGGGTTTCCTGGTCTAAAAATAGACCGACACGTGGTACACAAGAAGGGGAACCTGCCGATGACATCACGTTTCACTACCGCGCGGAAATTAAAAGGGTAGGTGACTTTGGTCGCAAAATTAATATACTTGTCGTTGTCAAATTATGTTTGATATATCATTTTGAAGCTAAAAGATTTCTCTGTCTAGTCATGTTGTCATAAAATGTATTGTATTTTATGCCAAAGAATACATCCAATGGTGGAATGGCACTTTTTTTTTTTTTTTTTTTCAATTGTTTATTTATTGAGTTTTTTTTTCTTTAATATACACATACAACACACTCAGAACAAACAGTTAAGCTAAGAGAGAGCAAATACATTAATATAGCTATTAAGCAATATAGAATGTGTGAAGACATTGACAAGGGAAAAAAACAAAAAAAAACAAATAATACGAATAAATAATAAATACAATAGCAAAAAAAAAAGTGCATTATTGTTATTATTATTACTATTATCTTAGAGAAGAAAATAAGGTACACAGAAATGGCACACATGGACGTAAGTCATATATAAGGCCAAAGTGAGATGTCACTCAAATTAGGTCAAATGATGATCAAGGGCGCCAATGTTTGTGCAAAGAGATCCCCTTTACCTTTCAAGTGGTAAGTGTGTTGTTCCAGTTGCATTGTGTCATTCATTATTGATTTGAAGAGGTTAATTGTAGGTGGTGTAGCTTGATTCCAGTTAAGCAATATGCATTTTTTCGCTACATAAGCTATTATGCCAATTCTTTTATTGGAGATAGAGTCTAGTGCACCGTCTAGATCTGTACCAAATAGATACAGTAAAGGTGATAGTTTGAATTCAATTTGCATGACTTTGGTTGTTAAATTGTGTACCTCATTCCAAAATTGTTTTAATTTACTACAATTCCAGAACACATGAATAAGTGAACCAATGCATGTTTTACAACGATGACATTCCGGGGAGACAGTGGGAAACATCTTGCTGAGACGGACTGGTGTTAAATACATTCTGTGCATAAATTTATAATTCTGCTCAATTACCTTGTTACAGGATAAAGAAACAAAAACATTACAACATATTTTGGTCCAGAGCTCGTCATCAAGATCTTGTTCCAAATCTCTCTGCCATACAGTTCTAAGTGACATCAATGAGGAGCTATTATAGTCCAATAGTGCCCAATAGATCACAGAGATCTTTCCCTTCAGCGTTGTGGAATTGACCATAATTTCTTCGATGTCAGATAAAGTAAGGGACATTTGCCCTGTATTTTCCAATGTGGCTATATAATGACGAAGCTGTAGGTATTTGTAAAAGTCTTTGTTTGAGATTTCAAATTCAGATCTGAGGTCTGCAAAGGATTTTAGGGTACCCTTCTCAAGTACATTTTGGAACTTGTGTATTCCATGATCTTTCCATTTAGTAAATAATGATTTCCCGATCGAGGGTGGCAGGTCTGGATTAGAGGATATAGGGGCTAAGATAGAAATGGTGGTAAGTAAGCCACAAAATCTCTTCACATCTTTCCAAGCCTGAAGAGTGTTTCTTATTACATATGTTCTTGATACTGATTTTATTGCTTTTATGTTATTGATGAATGGCAGAGTAATGATTGAGCTGGGAAAACAAAGTTCTCCATCAATGTCTGTCCAATGAGCAGTGGTTCGATTCTGTATCCAGCTAATTATGTCCTTAGTCTGTGCCGCCCAGTAGTACAATTGAAAATCTGGGAGGCCCAGCCCGCCCTTTTCTTTAGATTTAGTTAAAGTTTTCAAGGAGATTCTTGGGGTGGAATTCTTCCATATAAAAGAACTAATTATTTTGTTAATTGACTGAAAGAATGGTTTGTTTAAATAGCAAGGTAAGGACTGGAAAAGATAATTAAATCGTGGCAGTACATTCATTTTAATCACATTGATTCGTCCAATAAAAGAAATGGGAAGCAGATTCCAGTATTCCAATTCCTCTTTGATTTTGCTAAGTAAAGGAGTATAGTTTACCTGAAATAAGTCTTTTAGGTTTTGACAAACATTAATTCCCAGGTATTTAAATCCACCTTGTGTCCAGGTAAAAGGAGATATTCTTTTTAATTCTGATGAAATGTCTGTGTTAAGTAGGCAAGCATTGGATTTTGTTAAATTAATTTTGTAGCCTGATATTCTTCCAAATTTCTTAATTAGGTCTAGAGCTGCTGGGATTGATTTTTCTGGGGTGGACAAATACAAGATCACATCATCTGCATATAAAGAAATTTTATTGTTTTTTTTGCCAATATCAATGCCAAAAATATCTGTACTTGATCTTATAGCTTCTGCAAGAGGTTCAATAGCCAAATTGAATAAGAGAGGGGACAAAGGACACCCTTGACGACAGCCCCTAAATAGGCCAAATCTGTCAGACAAAGTGCCATTGACACGTACCTGTGCTTGAGGGTCCCTATAAAGACTCCTGATCCACCCAAGAAATGATTCGTCAAAATTAAATTTTTTCAAGACAGCAAATAAATATGGAAACTCTACCCTGTCAAATGCCTTCTCGGCGTCCAGTGAGATTAGCAGTGACTGGTGTCCAGACAGGGCTGAGTAGTCAATGACATCTAACAGTCTCCTAATGTTATCTGAAGCATATCGTGCTTTGACAAAACCTGACTGATCGGGATTGATTAACGTAGGCAACAGGTTCTCCAGTCTCCGTGTGATGAGTTTAGATATAATTTTGAAATCAACTGTGAGTAAAGAGATTGGACGGTATGAGGAGCATTCAGCACTGTCTTTGTCTTTCTTGTGTATCAGTGATATTACAGCCGTTTTCATAGAATCTGGGAGCCGCCCTTTCTTAAAAAAGTCCTGTACCATAGGCATAAAAAGGGGCTCTATATCAGGCCAAAATTTCTTGTAAAATTCAGCAGGATATCCATCCAGTCCTGGGGATTTTCCTAATGGTAGAGACTTAATGGTATCCAACACCTCTTCTGATGTAACAGGGCGACATAAGTGTGCGTTGTCTTCATCTGACAAAGAAGGTAGTGATAGTTTCTCTAGAAAAGACTGAATGTCTGACTCTACTGGGTTTTCTGATGTATATAATTCTTTATAAAAGTTCAGGAATGAGGACTGTATACTTTGCAAATCATATCTTAATTGGCCATTTGCCTGACGTATATGTTTTATGGTACGGTCAGTTTGTTCTTTTTTTGAGCTGATAAGCTAAAAGTCTGCTGGGCTTATTTCCATATTCATAATAACGTTGTCTTGTGAAGAACAGAAGTTTTTTAACTTTCTCTGTTTGGATGATATTGAGATTAGCTCTAACAGCTTTGAGGTTCCTCAAGTTTTCCTCTGTGGGTGATTGTTTGTGGGATTGTTCTAGGGTAGTAAGTTCTTTTTGAAGTTGAGAAGCACGTTCATTGGCAGCCTTTTTTATAGCGCTTGTATATGAAATTAGATGTCCCCTAATGACTGCTTTAGCCGCGTCCCAAATTACAGCAGATGTAACAGGAGAGAATGAATTTTCCTGCCAATATTGACCTATCCATTGCTTTATTTTTAAACAAGCTTCAGTGTTTGAGAGAAGTGAGGCGTTACATCTCCAGTATTTAGTCCGTTCTCTCTGGTGCCCTAGGGCGAGCTTAAGATATACTGGAGAATGATCAGATAGAAGAATTGGGCCAATAGTACAGGACATGACGGATGACAGAAGGTCTTGAGGTAGAAGAAAGTAATCTAATCTCGAATATGTTTTATGTCTGGTGGAGTAAAAGGAATAATCTTTGGTGGTAGGGTTAAATTCCCTCCAGACATCAATCAGACCTGCATCGTTGCATGCCAGCTGTAGGGCTTTGGATGCATTTGGATTGGATATTAAGTGTGATGATTTATCAAGATTGCCATCCATGTTACAGTTAAAATCACCAGCAATTATTCCTAGATCTTTATGGTGTTGAGAGAATAAAGTAATCATATCTGACATGAATTTAGGGCAGTCATCATTTGGTGCATAAATGTTATGCAGGATAATTTCTCGGCCATATAGCAGTCCACAGACCAGGACATATCTGCCTTCCTGATCGTGGTGCTCTTCTGTCATTATAAATGGCAAGTTTTTATGGATAAGTATAGCTGTTCCCCTTTTACTGCTTGTATAGCTTGAAAAGTAAACCTGTCCAACCCAATCTCTCTTCAGTTTTTTATGCTCTTCTTTTGACATATGCGTCTCTTGCAGATAAGCTACATCTGCTTTTTGGCTTTTCAAGAACGTAAGAACTCTCTTGCGTTTAATTGGGTGACCTAGGCCTCTGACATTGAAAGTTATCACATTAAGTGAGTTTACCATGTGTTAAGTGAGTAGTGTTGCGTCACATATTGCACTTATGAGACAAGAAAGAAAAAACAGAACATACATAAAATATAAACAACAGAGTAAGTAAACCAAAATACAGACAAAGTAAAAATCTCTCTCAGCATCCCCTGACCCTCCTCCCCAGCCCAAAAGCCAAGTCCCCAATTGACAAGGCAATCCAATTACAAAAACAACCCTGATACTGTCTAACAAAGTGTAGCCTACATTAAATGCCTGTAAACAACACACGCAAAGATGTCAGAACTTTTTTTTTTTTTTTCCCCACCCCAAAGAAATATAGGGGATCCCATAAGCCATAGAATGAACATTTCAGACCAAGTGGTAGAGTAAATTGAGTTATACAAGGAAGAAAAGAAAAAAAAAAAAGGGAGAAGAGAAATAAAAACCTTGGTCAACACAGCAAGATGATCTGAAATAATAACATTTGGGTTAACTTTATCGTTATCCATATATATAGAGTCCCATGTAGTTTACAGTCCTTGCTTGGCTTAGTGGGATCGCATAAGAAAAATAAAGCTCACCCCTCGTTGTCGTTTGCACCAACCTGGGAACCCCCAGCCATGGTGCTACGGTAGAAATCTTCAGCCTCCTGTGGTGAGGAAAGGTGGCGGATCTTTCCTTCGTGGAGTACTCTCAGCTTGCACGGATGAGGATGGAAGCCGCGGAAAGTTCCCATGTCCAGGAATCGCTGTTTCACTTCATCAAACTTGCGTCTCTGCTTCATGGTTTCAACAGACACGTCCTGGGTGAAGTACAGCTTGGATCCGTCGTGTGTGATTTCGCGATTCTTTGCTGAACGGAGTGCCAGCTCTTTGTCTTGGAATTTAAGAAAGCGGATAATGACAGCTCTGTGCTGGTTCGGCCGTACTTCGCCCAGAGTGCGATGCGCTCTTTCCAGTACGAGTGGCTGACTTGAGTCCAATCCAAGCCATACAGGTAGCATATCTTGCACGAAGTCCAAGAGCCGACGTGAGCCCTCTGCGCTCCCTCCAAGACCAAAGAGCCTGATGTTCTTACGTCTCCCACGATTTTCCAAATCTTCCGTCTTTGATTCAAGTTGTGCAATTCTTTCGGTAGCAGCTGCTAGTGATGCTTCCAGGCGATTTAGCTTGTCTTCTGTGCCAGATATACGAGTCTCGGCCTCGTCAATACGTTTTTCGTTGGCGGTAACATCTCGACTGATATCTGAAAGATTGTTCTCTACCGATAAAATAGAGTTGGCCATTTCGTTCAAACGTCCATCTATTGCATCGAGTTTAGATCCAAATTCAGACCGAAGGGCCTTGAGCTCGGTTAGCACCTCTGCTATCGCCATGTTGTCTTGGTTGCTGAGAGTTTCCTCCGGTGGTTTCTTCGAAGATTTTTTACCTGCTTTACGTGCTTTTCCGAAAATTTCACACTCTTTTACTGGCTGGGGGTTTGACATAGTCAGAGCAAGGAAGATAGCGGGGTGAAAACTATTTGGGGTAGTTTTATGTGCGAAGTTAACAGGAGCTTCCAACTATGCTGCCATTCTCTTCAGGGTCGAGCGCCCCCCCCCCCCCCCCCCCCCCCCCCCCCCCGGAATGGCACTTTAAGCCTAGGTCACAACCGGACGTATGATTTTTTTGGCCGTGTGATTTTTGGCGTTTCCCAAATCGCTGCATTTTTAATTTTTTTTTTGGTTCATGGAGAAAGACGCGCGTTGGCCGTAAGTTTGTCTTGCAACCTGAAAAAAACGTAAGCGCCCGTGGAGTTTGTTTGACATGACAAAGAACCTCTGCGGCCAGTCTGCGGCTCGAAAATCACCACGTCACACGCGCCCTCCGTGCGTTTCTTGCGTTTTTTGCACGTAGACCGGCCGTAGGAGCACGTACGGCCGGTTGTGACCAAGGCTTTATGCAACTTAATTTCAAGAATAATAAATTAATATTTTATAATCAGCATTTTTCACTCAGGGTATACATTTGGAGAAATAAAATGTTATGCAGGTGTATTTAAAAAAAAAAAAAAAGTCAAGTTTCTTGTATTAAACTTGTTTACATTAGTGTCATCGGATCACCACAGAGAACACTTTTTATTTATTTATTTATTTATTTATTTTTAAATTTTGTTTCCATGGTTTTTTTTTTTTTTTTAATGCCTTTTTGGTCCATTTTAGGGCTGTTTTGGCATGTTATACTGTTCCACTGTACATTGAACTATATAACATACAAAATCCCACATTTCTAGTGCCTTTTGTGCTAGAAGATTGATATGATAATGTAGCATCTCTGCTTAATTTAATATATGCATATAAAGGAGTCATTTATCACCTGGCAAAAATTTTGCAGTTCTTTAATAATGTGTCCGTTATGCCAAATGACATTTTTGATCAGTATTCTCAAAAAGGAACCCAAAAATTCAATCACTGATTTCTTTTAATGGTATCCATTTTGGTAGTTTCAATCTCTATATGTAGGAATAATGCACAGAAAAAATTTGACTGTAAGGCACCGACACCTTTCAGCGTTTATTGAAAATGTTCACTGGGATCATGGAAAAAGCAATGTAGTCTCCGTAGCCCTCTCTAAACTCGGGGTTTAATCAGGATTAAAGAATTTCCCATAATGTTTTTATAATTACCATGAGAAGTAAAGGTATAAAATGCCTTTAGTCATTACAGACTTGAAGTAATTGCACCGAGTAGTGGTTTAATTGAGAAATGTAGTCTCGGTAGCCCATGTAGTCTCTGTAGCCCCCAATTCTTCGTTAGAAAAGATATTTGATTCTGTGTTCATTCAATAAAGAACTATGTAAAATATCCAAATCACTTCTGTTAGCAGTATTTTTGTTTCATCTCATAATAAAATGTGAAAAAATTGCTCTTAGTGATCAAGATTCAAGAGTGTCATATCAAAATTATGAACGGGTTTACAAATATGTTCATTTTAAGTGTTAGACAAATTGTATTTCATAATTTTCCAACAAAATCTATCTAGTTATACCTTTTTAAATCTTTTTTTTTTTTTTTAATTCTGTGGAAATAAAATATACACTGGTGTAGTCTCCGTAGCCCCCACCAATTCACTGAAACGGTGGTCTTGATCAACAGGCCAGATCTTCTGAATCGGATGAGGATACCTCATGAAATTTTCACACTGTACAGTAATATTAAGATATGTGGAAACAAAATGCACTGACTAAAAATCTGAAAACTAAACTTTCAAAAAAAAAAGACCATTTTAGAACAGAAATGTGTACCCTGAGTGAAAAAATGCCGAATATAATGTATATTTGTATATGCATACAGATATTTTCCAGTATTTCTCTCGAGGGCTAGAGCTTATAAACCTTTTAAATCTCAGGCTGATGTACTGAGATTGAGGTTGTAGCACCTAAACTTTACTCTTAGTTGTCTGCTCGCTTACTCAGGTCTACTATCTGTCTCACAGAAGACCTGTGGTGATCAAGCTTTTGAGGTTGTAGCACCTAAACTGTGGAATGCTCGGTCTAAGCATCTACAGGTTGCTGATTCTGTGCGTGTGTATATGTGTGTGTAATAATATATATAGGCGCCATACCGTAAACCCGGGGACCCGGGTTCGATTCCGACCCGAGGTCACTTCCCGATCCCTCCCTGTCTCTTTCTCTCCTGCTCATTTCCTGTCTCTACATTGTCCTATCCAATAAAGGTGAAAAAAGCCCAAACATATCTTTAAAAAAAATCAGCTGGATAGTACAGTGGTAATGCTCATTGACTATGACGCGGGAGATTGGGGTTTGAATCCCGGTCGGGGCAAAACATCATCCAGTAAGGGCCCTTAGGCAAGACCCCTCATGATATATCAGCCTACCTCAGGAATGAGTGAAGACATAACTGATAGTCATACCGGCTCAGACGTCGGCCAGGTCAACAAGGTCTGTGTCAGTTGCTAGGGAACCAGGGCAAACTGATGAGAAATGGGCTACTGGAACAAGACATCGATGGACAAGGACAGAAAATACGGATTTGCTGGAATGCTACTATACAAGCAATACATGCAGCAAATGTGGGACCATTGGATACTTTGAAACCCACAATCAAGGCTAACAAAGAAACAGCTACGAGTGTTCCAACATCTGTAATCGAAATCTACTATCACAACTAGAGATTAATGAAATACAACAACGATGCTACGGCAAGGGGGAGCCAGGAAGACAGGTGAGCCAGGAAGACAGGTCAGCGGGGAGATGTCATCATCCCCACAACCAGAGATTGGGTACCAAGCCCCAACAGCTAACAGCCTCAACACAAGAGCTGCTGACCTGAGAAGGAAGATCGTGACCCAACTGGAAACCTGGAGCCCCTGACGAATACCGAAGCTGAGTTGCCAAGTACCTTCAGAAGATCTACTAGTAGATGTGAATGCTGCTCTGAAAGAACCATCACTGAGACCAACAAGCTGATACACAGTACAGCAACAGTAATCATGGAGATGCTTGGACACAAGGTGGGCTCGGGACATAACAAACAGTATCCACTAGAGGCCAAGATAAAGGCAGCACGGAGAGAAGTTAGCCAGCTAGCTGAACTACAGAAAGGGAACATGGTGAATAAAGGGGCACCCAGGAAGTACAACTCGCTCTCCATACCAGAGGCACTTTAAACTGCCAAACAGCGACTAACAGCTCTGGCCACCTGGTTGAAGAGATACACCAAGGAGGGAGAGACCAGGAGAATAAACAAGCTGTTCTCCACTGAACCAGCCAAGGTGTACTCTCGGTGGCAGGGGAACCCACCAAGAGCTGAGGTGGAAAAATACTGGAAAGACATATGGGAAAGAAAGGCATCACACAACACCGATGCCCAATGGTTAGTGGACCTAAGAGCTGACCACAGCAACCTCCCAGAACAAGAACCAGTAACCATCTCAATGGCAGACGTCCAAGAAAGAGTGTCAAAGATGAAGAGCTGGACAGCACCAGGCCCCGATATGATCCATACGTACTGGCTGAAGAAGCTAACTGCACTCCATGAACGCCTAGCAGCACAGATGAACCAGCTGCTGAGGGATGGGACCCACCCAGAATGGCTAACCCAAGGCAGGACAGTCCTAATCATGAAGGACCCCCAGAAGGGACCCATCCCATCCAACTACCGGCCAATTACCTGTCTCTGCACAACATGGAAGGCCCTGTCAGGCATCATTGTGGCAAAAATGAGTAAGCATGTGGCTCAATACATGAGCGAGGCACAGAAAGGTATTGGCAGTAACACCAGAGGAGCCAAGCACCAGCTACTGGTCGATAGAACAGTCGCCCGAGACTGTAAGAAGAGACAGACCAACCTGTACACTGCCTGGATTGACTACAAGAAAGCCTACGACTCAATGCCACACACATGGATACTGGAATGTCTGGAACTGTATAAGATCAACAGGAACCTAAGGACCTTCATCCAGAACTCAATGGAAATGTGGAAGACAACCCTAGAGGCCAACTCAAAACCCATTGCCCAAGTCAACATCAAGTGCGGCATATACCAAGGAGATGCGCTATCACCACTGCTGTTCTGCATAGGCCTGAACCCCCTCAGTCAGATCATCACGAAGAGCGGCTACGGGTACCGATTCCGTAGTGGGGCAACAATCAGCCACCTGCTCTTCATGGATGACATCAAGCTGTATGCCAGGAACGAGCGAGAAATAGACTCGCTGATTCACACCACCCGGATCTACAGCGATGACCTAGGGATGTCATTCGGTTTGGACAAGTGTGGCCGGATGGTCTCAAAGAGAGGCAAGATGATCCGGACTGAGGGGATTGACCTACCAGAGGGCAACATAGGTGATATCCAAGACAACTACAAGTACCTTGGCATCCCACAGGCTAATGGAAACCATGAAGAGGCCACAAGGAAGTCAACCACAGCCAAATACCTCCAGAGAGTAAGGCAGGTCCTGAAAAGTCAGCTGAATGGTAAGAACAAGGTCCGAGCCATCAACATGTACGCACTACCAGTCATCAGATACCCCGCTGGTATCATAAACTGGCCAAAGGAGGAGATAGAAGCCACAGATATCAAGACTAGAAAGCTCCTCACCATGCATGGAGGGTTCCACCCCAAGTCCAGCACCGTGAGACTATACACTAAGCAGAAAGAGGGAGGCCGAGGGCTAGTGAGCATCAAGACCACGGTCCAGGATGAAACATCGAAAATCCGAGAATACATCAGAAAGATGGCCCCAAAGGATGAACTGCTAAGTGAATGTCTCAGGCAGCAGAACCCTGATGAGAGCACAGAGGAGGAGGAGGAACAGACAACCTGGAGGGACAAACCCCTACATGGCATGTACCACTGTCAGATAGAGGAAGTGGCTGATATCAAGAAATCCTACCAGTGGCTGGATAATGCAGGACTGACAGACAGCACAGAGGCACTAATCATGGCAGCACAAGAACAGGCCATAAGCATAAGAGCCATAGAGGCTAGGATCTACCAGAGTAGATCAGACCCAAGATGCAGACTGTACAAAGAAGCCCCTGAAACAGTCCAGCACATAGTAGCAGGGTGTAAGATGCTAGCTGGATCAGCATACATGGAGAGGCACAACCAAGTGGCTGGGATAGTATACAGGAACATCTGCAACCAGTATGGAATAGAAGTACCCAAGTCCCAATGGGCCATACCACAGAAGGTGGCTGAGAACAACAGGGCCAAGGTTCTGTGGGACTTCAGCTTCCAGACTGACAAACAGATCCTGGCTAACCAACCGGACATAGTGGTGGTGGTGATAGATGTGGCGATCCCAGCTGACGCCAACATCAGGAAGAAGGAACATGAGAAACTTGAAGTATCAAGGGTTGAAAGAACAGCTGGAACGGATGTGGAAGGTCAAGGGTTGCGTGGTCCCCGTGGTAGTGGGGGCACTTGGGGCAGTAACCCCCAAACTGGGAGAGTGGCAAATCCCAGGAACAACATCTGAAGCCTCAGTCCAGAAGAGCGCAGTCCTAGGAACCCTCAAACTCCCAGGCCTCTGGTAGAGGACCTGAGCTTGAGGATGACATGGATACATTTTTATATATATATATATATATATATATATATATATATATATATATATATAAAATTTTTTGTAAAGGCAGTTAGACATATCCATCTAGACAGGTGTTTGGGTAATATGTTGCATCGGTCTGCATTTTACACATTTTTATGCCTCCGCCACCGTAAGGTGCAGGAGGCATTATGTTTTCGGGTTGTCCATCCCGAAACCTTGTGAACGCGATCTCTCAAAGGCTAATGAAAGGAATTTCACCAAACTTTCACCATTTGTGCGCTTTGGGACAAACATGAACTGATTTAGATTTTGAGGTTAAGAGGTCTAAGGTCAAGATTACTGAGAGGCCAAATGTCCATCCCCAAACTTTGAGAACACCATATCTCAAAGACTAATGGAAGGAATTTCACCAAACTTTCACCATTTGTGCGCTTTGGGACAAACATGAACTGATTTAGATTTTGAGGTTAAAAGGTCACAGGTCAAGATTACTGTGAGGTCAAATGTCCATCTCCAAATCACAACTTAAGGTGTGTAGTCTACCAGGCGGAGGTATCGCCGTTGGCGTCGAGTTCTATCTAGTTTTGTATATTTTGTTATATCTCCCCCCCACCTCTTATTGATTCTTTTAAATCACTTTGTGACTTTGTCAGGGAAAAGCACTGTACAAATAAATGTTTTACTTATGAATGATGCGTAGTTAAACATGTATAATGGATGTAGTAAAATGAAGCATTGTTTGCAACATTTCCAGAGAAACAAGCCTTTTGTCTGAAAAGTGATTTCAGGCTTCAGGAAGTGAAACAATTTATTTCATAATCTAAGTAAGGAAGAGCTAGCTATTTAAAGATTTAACTGTACTCCATGGATCTTTTAATATTTAAAAAAAAAAATCCCGATCGTTGTCAGTTTCACTTCCTACAGCTCCAAAAACACTTTGCTTACACAGCTGATGAAGGACATCTTGGCTTTCCTTGGAACGTACAGTATGTGTCGATCATATTTCCTGAGTTGAAATCTAAACCTAGACTAAAGTTTCGTAAAGAACTCTGCAGTGAATTTTCTCCTCTCTGTGCTGCAGTCATACGGGCGAGAAGCCATTCCAGTGCATCGTATGTGGCCGTGCCTTCGCCCAGAAATCCAATGTGAAGAAACACATGCAGACGCACAAGGTGTGGCCAGCTGGAGTGCACAGCACTGTGTCCAGACTCCCCGTCACAGTGAAGCCAGTCCCGGAGAACACGGCTCAACATTCTGACGGACATGAAGAACACGGTAGTGGCTTCTGTTCAGGTTATAGTTATGTTTACAGTCAGTGAAGCCTCATGTCCAGGTGTCTTGGGTTTTTGGGCACTCAGGCTTACACTAGATCAGCATTTCTTAACTGGTGGTCGCTGGTCCTTTATGATGATTGGGCTGCAGACTGCTAAGAAGAAAAAAAAAAAAAGTTGCTAAATGCATAACACAAACCTGACACGGAAAACCATGGAAACATACAGTATGACACAGCTAATTATTGTATCAAAAAAGGAAAAAAAAAAAGTAATAAATGAATGTGCCGCATAGCTGCTGTTTTAGATAATGAAAACTCAGTCATGCCATGTTGTGCGTCCAAACACATTCTGTCAAGTTTGATGCTCATTCATCTCTGTTGTTGCTAACAGGGTGAAATTTCCTCTCGCTAGAAAAAAACAAAACATGCAAGTTAAAAGAAAATGACAAGCATGGGTTAGACAGGCGACAGTGGTTTTATTTATTTATTTAATTTTATTTTTGGATGAGTTATAGACTGCAGGAAGCATGAAATCTTCAAAATTCATAAATTATTTAGAGATCCATAAAGCTATGGGATCTGGATACATTTCAAAATATTATCAAAAACATGTGCGCTGTTCAGGAGCCGGCACTTCGCATCGTATAAACTCGCTCATCGCATTTCAAAATGCAGGAAGGCCCAAACGTTTACAGAGGAGCTCGTTTTACCTGTAAATCTGCCGTAAACCAGTTGAAAAAAAATCTGTCCACATTGACACCATACGGAGGAGAATATCAGAAGAGCGTGAGGATGCGAAGCAGCAGAAGGTAATGTGCATTAAGACAGGTAATCATTATGCACTCAAACTAGATGTGTCCAATAACGGCATCCCGATTCTGAGACGCATTATCAACATGAAATCACATCCTCAGGTTTCCCAATGATTTGCACAGGCTATGATTTCAGCTCTGTTCTTGTTAAATCTCATTACGTTTACGCGTTTAGTTGTGCATTTGTTTTTCATATTGAGTGTACAATTTATTTAATATTAGTCTGTGTTTGTTTGATTTGTTGGGTAAATTGCGCTTACTCAGGATTATGTGCATGCATTTATAAAGTGATCCATTTTCATATTAATGTCATGTGAAGTAATTAATTTTGCACTTGATTAGCATATGCATTGCCTTTAATAAACTGATTTTCCACTGTAAATATTTGAGATGCAAGCATAACCCAATAAGCAAGTTGATTTAGATTTTTTTTGTTGTGAGATGATAATGATTATCCATCTTTATTAGGTCTATGAAATGGATAATAAACCATCCATCCATCCATCCATCCTCTGTAGCCGCTTATCCTGTTCTACAGGGTAGGGCTGTGCGATGTCCCCTTAATTGGCATCGACGATGTTTACAGTGCAAACATCGTGATGGACGATCATATCGTGGGCGGGGGGGGGGTTAATACCACATTATTAAATTTATTATTATTATTAAAAGTATTAGATACTCATCTGAGGCTTTGGCACGTAAAGAAAAAAAAGCGCTAGGTGATGTGGAATATTTGGCCTTGATAACGGATATGTGGTCCAGCTGCAACATGATGCCCTATATGTCAGCTACCGTACATTATGTGGACCGAGAGTGGGCAATGCAGTCCAAATGCCTGCAGACGAGTTTCATGCCAGAGACACATTCAGCGGACAATTTAGAAGACGCATTGTGTGAGACACTTGCCGAATGGAAAATAGAGGAGAAAAAGATCGCCTGCATAACAACGGGGCGAATATTGTCACAGCCATCAGGCAATTGAAATGGCCGTGGTTAAGTTGTTTTGGGCACAATTTGAACCTGGCCATAACCAACTCGCTTGCGCAACAGAGGGCCAGTACAGACCGAGCGTTTGGAGTTTGCCGAGCAGTCAACACTGCGTTTGCGCACAGCTGGCTTCGGAGAAATGAGCTGCGCAAAGCGCAGGTGGAAATGAACCTCCCCGAGCACTCACTGATCACGGCAAGATATTAATCTGCTCTAACAATGAAAGACTAGTATTCAAACTATGAGAAGAAACTACACTTAAGCTATTACTCATTGTTTATTTACACCATATCAATTGAAGATGCGTTTCGGCCTTTAGTGCGCACTTGAACGCGCTAATTTTTCCAATTTATTAGTGTTTGAATTATTGCACCAGCTTTTAAAATCATGATTTAATATTGTTTTTTTACTGTCTTTACATTTATCAGAATCACCTTCATTCTTCCCTTTGGTTTGACATTATGGCTTAGAGTGGACCATTTTGTGTCTGAAAGTAGGCCTATTTACCAGATTAAAGTCATTTGACTTCTGCCGAAGTCTGCGCTTCACTGCCGTTTGATAAGGTGCAATATTTCCCGACTGAAGTCGTTAATAGTGGCTATTTGTTTGAACAACATGACAAATTTTACATTAAAAGTATAGTGTAGGCTAAAAAATGAAGTCAAAATGTATTATTAGTAGCATACTGTATTTGTGTAACCACATGTTATGTTCACTAGCACGTCCCTGCACCATAGCCTACGTGAACAAGCGGTAATAGGATATTACTTTATAATGATTTATATATTTATATATAATTGTATGTTATATTTATATATTAAACAAAACTAACTAACTAAACTAACAAAAAACTAACTTTTTAGGTTAAATAGGCCCAGATGATACCGTATATGCATGTTTATGACAGGAGGGGGCGTGGTATCACGATGGTGGCTCTCCATCGTGATGGATGACCACCATCGTCGATGGACGATGGCATCGTCTATCGGCACAGCCCTACTACAGGGTCGCAGGCAAGCTGGAGCCTATCCCAGCTGACTATGGGCGAGAGGCGGGGTACACCCTGGACAAGTCGCCAGGTCATCACAGGGCTATGGATAATAATTATTAGTATGTCGTGGAAAAATGACAAACACCAACACCAGCCTCGTCCTTTTGCAAGAGAAAGAAGGTTTATTGCAGAAACGGACAAGTGATGAGGGTTCGGCACACCCTTCATACCGTCCCTTTGTTCTCAAATCTATATATACTCTTTACTAGATAAAAAGGAGACATTACATCATTGCAATTAAATGCCCTGATCATGTGCCGGGAGCGTGCTCAGCTCTAAAGCTGATTGGATCTTGTCTAATTGCTGTCTTGTACGCATATTTGCTGTGCATGCAAGGAGCATGATGAGAAACATGTTTCGGTGCAGAATGTTCTAAGTTGTTAGTCCTTGAAGAGGCAACGCTCAGAGAAAAGGAAAATTAAACAGTATGACACTAAAATTTACAAGTATTAATAACATCATGATGCAAAATTACATGCTTTTTTTGTTTACTTCCCTATGATAAACAGATTTAGTGTAGTGTTGGGTCACAGCTTGATATCCAAGATAAAATGTGGGTCCTGAAATAAAAAAAAATTTGAAAACCACTGCACTATTCTCCAGTGAAAACATACATGACTGACTCTCTTCGCTGTTCTCTTTTTGTTCTTCAGGAGTTCTGGATCGGAGCGAGGCTGAGCTCCCGTCTGAGGCAAAAGGATCCAACCAGGCCCAAAACAAGCAGCTGCTCCTGATCGACAGTTCGTACCAGTGCCAGTTCTGCACCGCAAAATTCAGCAGCTACTTCCAGCTCAAATCTCACATGACCCAACACAAAGATGAGCAGGTATGACCACACTGAGCAACACTTCCCAAACACAACCATGTGTGTTGGATCTGTGTCGGAGATCCTATTATATTCCAGTTGTAACTTCTTGGTAGAGGTAGCTAGACTTTCATTTTAGAGTTCATGATGCCAGGTGTCCTTCCAATCACAGGTCCTACATCAGCTGTGTTCCTGTTTTCATTCCTGAAATATTCTAGGGGTGCCAGTAATTCTGGAGCTGACTGTGCGTATGTATATAATCTCCATGCAGGTGTACAGGTGTGTGGTGAAGGCATGCTCCCAGACCTTCCAGAAGCTAGAGCTCTTCCTTGAGCATATCCGTTCTCACCAGGAGCACCTGACGTACCGCTGCCACCTGTGTACCAAAGTGTTCCCGTCTCTGTTTGAGCTCGGCCTGCACCAGTACTCCCACAGCTTCTGTCCTCAGCAGAACACACACAAAGACACTGCCTACTACAGGTCTTCGCTCACTCACTCACACTCCTGTTACACACAGTACGCAAATAATAGAGTGGGGCGGGGTCTCATCATCAGAGCATTATAATTGTACAATTTTATACGTCAATGGAGATCAGACATTTTGGTAAAGACTAAGACCCCGTCCACACGTAGCCGGGTATCTGCTAAATCGAAGATATTTTTCTACGTTTTGGCCTGTCATCCACATGAAAACACATCAAAAACGAATATTTAAAAAAAACTCCGGGCAAAGTGAAGATTTTTGAAAACTCCGTGTATGCCTTTTCGTGTAGACAGAGATAACCGGAGTTTTGCGTTTTAGAACGTCACGATCTGCGCCAAAAAAATGACAACAAATCTGCCCTGACGTCAAACGTGCGACCTTTGTTTACTGCAGAAGCCAGATTAAGCATGGACAAAGAGTAATGGATCGGAGTAGTGCCTTGAAAGCGTTATTGTGCAGGTGCTATTTACATGTTTAATTTTAGAAGCCCAACTACTGACAAGATTCCCAATCAACGTTTTCTTGCGTCTTTTGAAGTTTATACTCCAAAATTGTGTTTAGAAGCAATTCTGTTTCCGAGTCTGTCCAGACGAATGAGCTTGGCGCCATGTTTTATGTTTAGGCGGAAGTGACGCCAACAGAGGGCTATTCTGATGTGATTAGGGGGTAGGATTTGGGGAAATAATGCCATCTACAGGTTTGGAATGCTTATGAATGTGATTGAAAACGCAGATGTTCGGTTATGTGTGGAAGGGATTTTTTTCGAAGACGAGGTGGTGTGGATAAAACATTTTTATAAACGGAGGGGGGGAAAATGTTCGGTTTTAAAAATACCCGGCTACATGTGTACATGGCCTAAGTTTCAACCCACTTTTTTGTTTGTTTGTTTAGTCCACATGAGTAGCAAGGAAAATATCAATTTCAAAAAGTGCAGTTCCACCAGAATTCACTCAACGTTCTGTTCAAATGTAGCAGAGATTGGTTTGCTCAATCATTTCACGGTTGTCCAGGTGCCCCATGTTAATTTTTTGTAATTAAATTTATTTTAAAAATGTCTTTAAAAAAAAAAAAAGAGGGAAATTATGAGGAAATGTTCTGGAAGCTGCCGCCCCCCAACACGCACGCGCAAAAAAAAACCCCCACACACAATCCTTTGTCAATGTATCCAATTTTTATTTATTTTTATTTTTTATAAATTAAAACCCCAACACTCTCAGCATATTATTAGTCAATTTTCCACTGCAAGCTTGGATGTGTTTTTTCGAATCGTGACGAGCAATTTTACCTGCTGGCCAACCAGGTTGCAAGTTGGTAAACAAGCGAGAAACCCAAAGAGAATATGAGATGATATTTATAACATGTAGAATTGAAAATGTTTTATTGCCAGCATACTAACTAAAAAGAAGTGTGTTTGGGGCATTCACTGGTACCCGATGTGGTGTCCCACTTGAGTTAAAGTCGCACAAGCAACTCAAATTGGTTTGGTTTTTTTGCCTCCAAATCTACAGTGACAACCAACCTCCATCACCAGAGTTCTATGAACCTGTTTCAACATTACTGAGGAAAGGGATCTGTTCTAGAGTGCGGTGTAGGCTAGTGAGTTGCAGACGCTAGCTAGAACTGTGCGAGCATTGTGATTCCTTTTATGTATTTTTTTAATCTGCATGAAAAGCTTTTGTTCAAGTGTCACAATTATTTTAATTACTTTTGTTCCTGGGCGGCACGGTGGTGTAGTGGTTAGCGCTGTCGCCTCACAGCAAGAAGGTCCTGGGTTCGAGCCCCGGGGCCGGCGAGGGCCTTTCTGTGTGGAGTTTGCATGTTCTCCCCGTGTCCGCGTGGGTTTCCTCCGGGTGCTCCGGTTTCCCCCACAGTCCCAAGACATGCAGGTTAGGTTAACTGGTGACTCTAAATTGACCGTAGGTGTGAGTGTGAATGGTTCTATGTGTCAGCCCTGTGATGACCTGGCGACTTGTCCAGGGTGTACCCCGCCTTTCGCCCGTAGTCAGCTGGGATAGGCTCCAGCTTGCCTGCGACCCTGTAGAAGGATAAAGCGGCTAGAGATAATGAGATGAGATGAGACTTTTGTTCCTTGTGAGACGGGCAGTACTTTGTTTAAACTTGATTTTAAAAGCAAGTCAAGAGAAAAAGGCAGAAAAACCGTTGAAGTAACTTCTGTTCATGGAAAACTCAATGGAACGTGATCATTGCACAGGAGAAGCAGGAAGAAATTAGTTTAGTGTATGTTTATTATTTGGAAATCAGATTTTGTGTTTTGAGATTTTAAAGGTGTTGCTGTTGTGCAGGTGCAATAAGTGTCAGAGTAAATACTCCACACAGGAAGCTCTGGAGCAGCACATCCTCACTGCCTCACACAACTTCCCCTGTCCACACTGCCACAAGGTATGACTGCTGACACACACAACACTTTACAGCGCGTTGTGTAAATACCCCCTCACCCTCAGATGTCATATTTCAGACTAATTATGCAGCTCCATTAGCGGAGTAGTGCTAAGTAGAAGCCTGAATATTTAAAAATACTTTTACTGAAGGTAAAAATGTAAAATCAGGGATGAGATTTTTCCGCTTTTTGGCGGAATTACACTTTTTTGGACTCAAAAATGCTTTTTTTTTTTTTTTTTTTTAATATGTATTATTGCAAATCCATTGGGGGGGGTCGTTTATCCTGGTGACTGATACTGAACTCGTCAGTCGATAGATGTAGACCAGTGTTTACATTTTCTATTTGAATGCCTCCATTTTGATTCCCGCACAATCTCGTTTAACGATAGCTTGTATGTGAAGTAAAATTTATCTGCTTTGATTGGTCAAAACCTCGACATTAAGGATATAACAGCCAACCAGCATTCATCATAGTGAAAACTTTCCTGCTATTTCACTGTGACTTCCAAATTTGCTTGTGTTGTACATTTCGATAGTTATTGTGTTCATAATATGAAAATGCCGAATACGATTGACAAGCGAGATGAAGCTAAGGTGCGTGAAATAGATGCGAGTGTGAAGAATAAGTTCGGATGGGACTGGTTGGATAATAGTTACGCTAGCCCCGGTAGATAGCAAGCATGGATCGGTGTCGGTAACCATTGGTGAATTCATGAAAAAACTTGATGCTCCCGGTAAAGCTCTTTGTACGGTGTGTGACAATGTAATATTTTACGGATCAAGAGGATTAAAGGCTCTACAAAGTCATACTGGATCAGTGAAACACTGTAAGAAAACATTTTTGCTAAAGAGCAATTACTCCATATCAAATGCTTTTAAGCATATTTCAAGTTCAACTACACCCGCGGAGCCGGGCACGAGCAACCCGCTGGTGACTGGTACTGCTGCAATCACCACCACAGGCTCAGCTTCAACGACTTATTCCGTGAAGCCCGTCATGCCGATATCAGACAGGGTATCTCACCAGCAGGTATAAGACACAACTTTTTGTTTGAAACATTTCGTTTGTGGGTATATTGTTACAAAACCTAAAAGGTTGCACTGAACATACTGAAAAATTAAAACAAGGTGGGATATGATATTTAAGAAAGAACACTTGTCATGATACAAAAGTTTCAGTTGATGGCATGTTGAATTGGGATATTAACTTCTAGAAAAATACATATTTCATTGCTAAAATTAATGGTTTTTGGGTGTTTTAAATTGTCAAAATCCATCAGCTTCCGGGAGCGTTGACCCTGGACCCCACTGGGGACCTGCGGCCCCCAGACCCCCCGCTACTTTTCAGATTTTTTTCCTCAACATGCACTCTCATCCCTGAAAATGGGTCATTTTGACGTCAGAGTTCATCAGCGTAACCATACTGCTTTTCAGATGGAGTGCTGCTGGACATTCATCTTTATTCAATGCAATATTTAAAAAAAAAATTTTGGAACCAATGCAGAGCACTAGAGAAGTGTGTGCGCATGTATGTGTACGTACACAGGTTCAGTTAGAATTTACTAAATTGAAATTGAATGACCCCCAGTGAGCATCATGCATATGTTTATTGTTAACCTTCTTGCCATGCTGGATTGAGTAATTGCATGTGTGTAGGTCTTCCCATGCGAGCGATATTTCCGGAGACACCTGCTTACTCACGGCGCTGTTGGCAGATTCAACTGCCAGATCTGTAAAAAGCTGTTTAAAACTGAGCACTACCTCAAACTGCACACACAGATACACTCAGGTACGCACTTCTACGCTAAGTAAACAATAAAACGCTGCTTGTTGTTTTACAATAGGGTGGTGTGATGAAGCGGAGTTACTGCATCACCCCAGTGTTCGTTATTATCCAGTAAACATCACATCCACAAGTGTTTTTTATTTTCCTACTGTTACATGTTGTATTTGTTCATGAGAAACGTCATGCTTGTAGAATGTCAGCAAAACGACTTGGTTCTCACCTGCATTATAGCAGCTACAAATCACTGTTCCCTCACTAGCCTCTCTCTCCCTCCCTCCCTCGATGTTAAGACGAAGAAAACAAAACACACAGCTTATGTTAATGAGAAACTGTAAAGTGCGAACTCCTGTTTTGTACCTCAAACTCTTTTACAAAGCACTGACACTGGAGACTCCTTCCATCATGACATTACAAGCTGCATATTTTTTTGTCTTATTAAATTCAGTAGCTGCTGTGACATAAGAACAGGAACTAACTGGTTACACAGTTGTTCTACAGCAATCCATGCAACTATAAATGGATAAACATGCCATCTTTTAATAAATTAGTACACTGTAATCATTGGCAAATGATCAGAAACTCATCTTCATCACACCAGCAGCTTGCTTACAGTCAGTTTTCCTTGTGTGCATTTTTAAATTATTTTATTAATGTAAACTGCTGGAGTTGCACAAATACCGTAAAGACCCTAATACATGAGCATATTATAATTGGGCTTGTTTTTTGGTTGTGAGATGAGCATCGTTACTATGAGGTGTGGCGATGTGGTGTTCGTTCTTGTCCACACTGCAGGTGAGAAACCATATAAATGTTCAGTGTGTGAAGCCACATTCAACCGCAAGGACAAGGTGAAGAGACACATGCTGATCCATGAACCCTTTAAGAAGTACAAGTGTCCTTTCAGGTACTGCTCACACCTCACACACAGCCAGGATCACGTGAACCTGGAAAATGAACAACTCAACAAAAATAACAGCATGATGCTCCTTTTGTAACGAATGTAATGAAGTAGAAGTCAAATAAAACAAAACAAATGATGGCGCACTAAAAATAAACAGAACAATGCAAAAATTAAAATGTATAATACAAAGAAAACAAAAGAATAAAAATGTCTCCTCTCGTCTTCATCCGCTTATCCGGGGCTGGGTCGTGGAGGCAGCAGTCTGAGCATGGAAGCCCAAACTTCCCTTTCCCCAGACACCTCGGCCAGCTCCTCGGGAAGAACATCGAGGCGTTCCCAGGCCAGCCGAGAGACATAGTCCCTCCAGTGTGTCCTGGGTCTTCCCCGAGGCCTCCTCCCGGGGGGACATGCCTGGAACACCTCCCCAGGGAGGCGTCCAGGAGGCATCCGAAAGAGATGCCTGAGCCACCTCAGCTGATTCCTCTCAATGTGGAGGAGCAACGGCTCTACTCCGAGCTCCTCCCGAGTGACTGTGCTTCTCACCCCATCTCTAAGGGAGCGCCCAGCTACCCTGCGAAGGAAACTCATTTCGGCTGCTTGTATCCGCGATCTTGTTCTTTCAGTCACTACCCAAAGCTCATGACCATAGGTGAGAGTCGGAACGTAGATTGACCGGTAAATCGAGAGCTTCGCCTTTTGGCTCAGCTCCTTCACCACGACGGACCGGTAAAGCGACCGCATCACTGCGGAGGCTGCACCGATCCGCCTGTCGACCTCACGCTCCATCCTTCCCTCACTCGTGAACAAGATCCCGAGATACTTAAACTCCTCCACTTGAGGCAGGACTTCTCCACTAACCTGGAGAGGGCAAGCCACCCTTTTCCAGTCGCGAACCATGGCCTCAGACTTGGAGGTGCTGATTCTCATCCCAGCTGCTTCACACTCGGCTGCAAACCGCCCCAGTGCATGCTGATGGTCCTGGTTTGAAGAAGCCATCAGGACAACATCCGCAAAAAGCAGAGATGAAATCCTGTGGTTCCCAAACAGGATTCCTTCTGGCCCCTGACTGCGCCTAGAAATTCTGTCCATAAAAATTATGAACAGAACCGGTGACAAAGGGCAGCCCTGCCGGAGTCCAACATGCACTGGGAACATGTCTGACTTGCTGCCGGCAATGCGAAACAGGCTCCTGCTCCATTCATACAGGGACCGGACAGCCCTTAGCAAAGAGCCCCAAACCCCATACTCCCGAAGCACCCCCCACAGAATACCACGAGGGACACCGGTCGAATGCCTTCTCCAGATCCACAAAGCACATGTGGACTGGTTGGGCAAACTCCCATGAACCCTTGAGCACCCTATGAAGGGTATAGAGCTGGTCCAGTGTTCCGCGACCAGGACAAAAAACGCATTGTTCCTCCTGGATCCGAGGTTCGACTATTGGTCGAATTCTCCTCTTCAGTACCTTGGAGTAAACCTTCCCTGGGAGGCTGAGAAGTGTGATTCCCCTATAATTGGAGCACACTCTCCGGTTCCCTTTCTTAAAAAGAGGGACCACCACCCCAGTCTGCCACTCCAGAGGCACTGTCCCCGACCGCCACGCGATGTTGCAGAGGCGTGTCAACCAAGACAGCCCTACAACATCCAGAGACTTGAGATACTCAGGGTGGGTCTCATCCACCCCCGGTGCCTTGCCACCGAGGAGCTTGCAAACCACCTCACTGACTTTGGCTTGGGTAATGGACGAGTCCACCTCTGAGTCATCAGCCTCAGTCTCCTCAATGGAAGACATGACTGTGGGATTGAGGAGATCCTCAAAGTATTCCTTCCACCACCCGACAACGTCCCCAGTTGAGGTCAACAGCTCCCCACCCGCACTGTAAACAGTGTTGGCAGAGTACTGCTTCCCCCTCCTGAGGCGCCGGATGGTTTGCCAGAATTTCTTTGAGGCCGACCGATAGTCCTTCTCCATGGCCTCCCCGAACTCCTCCCAGTTCCGAGTTTTTGCCTCCGCAACTGCCCGAGCTGCGGCACGCCTGGCCTGCCGATACCCGTCAGCTGCCTCAGGAGTCCCGGAGGTCAACATGGCCCGATAGGACTCCTTCAGCTTGACGGCATCGCTTACTTCTGGTGTCCACTACCGGGTTCGGGGATTGCCGCCACGACAGGCACCAGAGACCTTGCGGCCACAGCTCCGAACAGCTGCGTCTACAATGGAGGTAGAGAACATGTTCTACTCAGACTCGATGTCCCCCGCCTCCCTCGGAAGCTGGGAAAAGCTCTCCTGGAGGTGGGAGTTAAAGACCCCCCGACAGAGTGCTCAGCCAGACGTTCCCAGCAGACCCTCACCATACGTTTGGGCCTGCCAGGTCTGTCCGGCTTCCTCCTCCGCCAGCGGATCCAACTCACCACCAGGTGATCAGTTGACAGCTCAACCTCTCTCTTCACCCAAGTGTCCAAGATATAGGGCCGGAGATCAGATGAAACGACAACAAAGTCGATCATCGACCTCCAACCTAAGGTGTCCTGGTGCCACGTGCACTTATGGACACCCCTATGCTCGAACATGATGTTTGTTATGGACAAACTGTGACTAGCACAGAAGTCCAATAACAAAACACCACTCGGGTTCAGATCGGGGAGGCTGTTCCTCCCAACCACGCCCCTCCAGGCATCATTGAAGTCCCCCAGTAGAACAATGGAGTCCCCAGTCTGAGCACCTCTCAGTACCTCTCCCAGGGACTCCAAGAAGGCCGGATACTCTATACTGCTATTCGGCCCATAGGCACAAACAACAGCAAGAGCCCTTTCCCTGACCCGAAGGCACAGAGAGGCGACCCTCTCGTTCACTGGGGTAAACTCCAACACATGGCGGCTGAGCTGGGGAGCTATAAGCAAGCCCACACCAGCCCGCCGCCACTCACCATGGGCGACTCCAGAGAAGTGGAGAGTCCAGCCCCTCTCGAGGAGCTGGGTTCCAGAGCCCAAGCTGTGCGTGGAGGTGAGCCTGACTATCTCTAGCCGGTACCTCTCAACCTCCCGCTCAGGCTCTTTCCCCCCCCCAGCGAAGTGACATTCCATGTCCCAACAGCTAGCCGCTGTGTCCGGGGATCAGGTCGTCGAGGCCCCTGCCTTCGACTGCCGCCCAATCCACATTGCACCGGCCCCCTACGGCTACCTCTGTGGGTGGTGAACCCACAGGAGGTCGGGCCCACGTCACCGCTTCGGGCTGAGCCTGGCCGGGCCCCATGGGCAAAGGCCCGGCCACCAAGCGCTTGCATACGAGCCCCAAACCCGGGCCTAGCTCCAGGGTGGGGCCCTGGCTGCGCCATACCGGGCGACGTCACGGTCCTTGATTTGATTCTTCATAAGGGTTTTGGTGAACTGCTCTTGGTCTGGCCTGTCACCTAGGACCTGTCTGCCTTGGGAGACCCTGACAGGGGCGTAATGCCCCTGACAACATAGCTCCTAGGATCATTCAAGCACACACATCCCTCCACCACAATAAGGTGGCAGTTCCAGGAGGGGAACAATAAAAATGTGAAACAAAAAAAAGGTGATGGAGAAACAAAACCCTCTCACAAATGAAGCAAAGCAATATAAACGAAAGTTATTGCATCTAAAATGCAACTCCGTGTAATCAAAAGTAAAATTGGCAAATATTAATTAAATAATGGCAGTGATTATCTATTCAAGATATTACCTGGTCTACCTGATAGTGTCAGTGTCTCAGTGCTGTGTGTTGTCTGTATTATGTTGTAGTCTATGCTGTATAACTGTGTGTGTGTGTGTGTGTGTGTGTGTAAGGACGCACGTTGGATGCACCAAAGAGTTCAACAGGCCTGACAAACTGAAGGCGCACATCCTGTCTCACTCAGGTACACACTCTCACTTGCACACATTTTTGAATACATGATGTGTACGGAGAAGGCGTGGCCTCTGCATCTGTCAGTCAGTGAAGGAGGTGTGGCTTTCAGCCGTATTTTTCATTTCAGGCTTGTCCTTTACCTGTAACTGGCTCCGCCCACTGCCAGGAGAAGGATAGCAGTGTTTATTACTGCTGTGATTTCAGCTTGTGGCCACCAGAGGGCTCTAAAGTTACTCTTCTTTCAGCTCATAAATTACTTCAGTTCAAGTTTTGTCACAAGTGATTACAGTGAAATTCTTGTGTACCTTAGGTCGTTGAGAGTATAAAAATATATAGATAAGACAAGATAAATTAAAAACAATAGAAATAAAGGGGAGGGGAAAAAAACCCCAAAACCTCTAAAACTATATTAATGAGTGGAAACATGGCAGAGATGTGGTGATTGTGTGGTTATGAGTCCTTAAAGTCCAAAGTGCAGTCGTAGTGTACCTTATCATTATGAAGAGTTCAACAGTCTGATGGTCTGAGGGAAGAAGCAGCTCCTCATCCATTCACTGTGTGTGTGTGTGTAGGCATTAAGCCGTTTAAGTGCCAGTTCTGCCAGAAGAGCTTCAGTCGCCGTGCACACATGCTCGAGCACCAGCGCTCTCACACCAACAACTACCGTTTC
Organism: Neoarius graeffei; assembly: GCF_027579695.1. Lineage (NCBI taxonomy): Eukaryota > Metazoa > Chordata > Actinopteri > Siluriformes > Ariidae > Neoarius > Neoarius graeffei. The sequence goes on from NC_083581.1 coordinate 41,459,344, forward strand.
CGCTGCTCCACCTGTGCCAAGGGCTTCACCCGCCTTAAATACTACCGCGAGCACCGCTGCCCAATGGCCACAGCCTCCGACACCACCACTGGAACAGCTGGAGGTTTACTATTTATTCACTCTAACTTTTCTGTGTATTATATCCACAGATGTAAAAGGAATAAAACACCTTAGGATGTGCTGTTATAGGAAAATAATCTGTATTGTAGTAACAATAACTGTCTCGATTATTTTCCTATAACAGCATGACAAACACTACGTTCAGACTGCAACCTGAAACGACCCATATCCGATTTGTTGTGAAATCCGATTTTTTTTTTTGTTAGGCCGTTCACATTACCAATTATGAGACTTGTATGCGATCTCCAATATGAACGGAAAACGACCCAAAAGTGTCCCGCATGCGCAAATTGACACGTAATAAGCACATCTACGTAATACGTAAACAAAAAAAAAGCGCACTCTTCATGTTTAATGATTTTTTGTTTGTTTAATTATCTGGTTAGTGTTAAAGTGTGAGGTCTCGTGTGTGTTTTTGTTTCTGAACTGAAATGAAAACGTGTAGCCTGGTAATGAGGGTTGACTCCTAAACGTCTCTCTAATTTCTATATAAGTGCACTACATGTTACTAGGAAGTAATGGATTTTTAAACTCTATATAGTGCACTCGAGCTTCAGTAGGCAGTCATTTGGGATACGGCCGCTGTATTACCAAACTCTTAATTCAGGCTTAATAATTTGCACATATTTATTTCGTCATATTAATAAACTTTTTCTACATTTTTATAAATATTTATTTAGATTGTTTATAGCCAGCTGAATTCTGCAACTTCTCTCAGCGCTGGCTCAAGGTGCAGAAACACCAGTGCAGTTTGCTATGGAGATGAGGCGAGACCTGGCGATGTGGTTTTTGTGGCGGCGGCGGAACTCACACAATAATCTGATTAATGTGGGCAGCAGACTAATGAGACCGAAGGTGTCAAATTACTGGAAATTTCCAGAACAATCTTATAATACAGGATGGTTTAAGTCATAAATCAATTATAGAAACTGTTTTATTTAATCAGGCTAACAGATCCACATCCAGGTCCCTACCAAATCCACCATTAGCTTGATCAATTCTATAAAAGTCTATTTAAATTCTGAAAACTGTACAAATGTTGTTTTCCACCAAAGAGGCGGGATTAGCCAACGCAGAATAGTGACGTTTGTCTCTTGTTGATGACGTGTAGGTCGCATGAATGCGACCTGTCCGGTCAGACTGCAGTCGCATGTGAAAATATCGGATATGCATCGGAATTAGGACCACATATCCAAGCGGCCTGGGTCGCATGTGAAAAAAATCGGATCTGTGTCGTTCAGATGGTCAATAACAAATCGGATACAGGTCGCATATGGGCAAAAAAATCGGATATGGGTCGTTTCAGGGTGCAGTCTGAACGTAGTCAAAGTATCATTCCTTACTTATTATTTTCAACCTATTGTTTGAATGCTGGAAAAATTGTTTAATTTTGCACCAATAATTAGGACAATGGTGTTTTTGTTTGAACATGGAATTAATGCTTGTGCATTAATTAAAAAAAATGTACACTAAACTGAGTGTGTCTGTCTAAGGACTGGGTGATAAAACGATAGTGATGTGTACAGTCAACAGACGCTTCAATAGCAATAAAATTATTCGGTAAGATGTTTCGGTGTCTAATATGCGGTTTTAAAAGCAGTCAGTAAGCTCCATACCCCGTTCTTGTTTGAAACCTTTAACAAATCTCATTTGTCTAATTGTAGCTCCATCACTTATATTCACTCAGCAGTGTATTATTTACACAAATAATGGTTAAAAGAAATTGATGAGAAATCGGAATTAGGGAAAATCTAAATAGCCCAGCTCATGCATGCACAAGCACAGATTCTGTTCTGTTCTGACATTCTGAGTTTGTTTGCAAAGTTTGTGTGCACACGCAGGCGGAGAACCCACAGGCGGAGGAGCAGATTACACAGATGTTCCGGAGGAAGATGAAGACAATGATGAAGAGACGAGTGAAGGCGGTGTTGTGGGAACTGAAATGGGAACAGGAGCGGAGATGATGAGAGGAACGGAGCAAGAAGAGCAGAATGAAGGTTTACAGGGAGGTGGAGGAGCTGATGAACTGCTGGAGGAAACAGTGTTTGGCTCAACGGCTGATTGATTGGCTCTGTCAAAGTCGTGTGGTTTAGTAGGAAATCCGGCAGAGCGCGCGCGCATGCACAAAAAAAACCCTATTAAAAACGGGAAAAAAATGGAGCTAAAATGCTCTGCTACAGTATTTTAATAAATATAATTGCATAATTGGAGAATCGAGATCGCAATTCTAAGATGAAAATTGTCCAGCTGTATGTATAATTGAACACATAGAGAGAGCGAGATGCTAAGTGATCACCTGTGTCTGGTGATGTGCTTACACTTTTTACAAACTGAGTTCAGACATATCTTAAGTCCCTGTGGTGCAACTGAAATTCTGTGCTAGTTTTAACTGTGGTTTAGGACCAGCTTTACACCCTGACTTAGCAGTGAACTCTCGTTCATTAAAGGAAAACTCTGGGATTTTTTTTTTTTAAATTAATTTATACCCTGGGTCTTTATCCCATCTCTTTGAGGGAGGAAAAGTATTTTAGTACCTTTCTCTTCTTCCGTCTTTGACACAGTGCCTGTGAGGGGCTGCTTTCTGATCTTTACAAAAGACACGCAGAATTTGTGAAGTCCATTTCCAAAGCAATGCCTGAATCTTTAGCTGATTATGACGACAGGGATGAGGCATTTGAATTTGATGGCCGTCCCTGTTTATTTGCGATAAAGAGCTCTGAGAAACTGAAGAAAAATCCCAGCTAGTCTTCATTATCTCTAAATGTTGATGCGTATAATTATATAATCGGTCATGGCTCAATAGATCATTTTTTCATCCAACCGACTTATCGAGTGAGTGCTTTTTGACCTCATCCTGCCATGCTTTCATGTGTACTGATGCAAGGTCAGCTAAATAACTTTGAGCTATACCTTCACTGTCTGTATGGAATCAATTTTGTGCCAAAATGTTCATACAATACTTTTGAAATATCAAAAATTATAAATCAAAATTAAAAAAGTCAAATTTTTTTAGACTGGCAAATTATTCGTGTAATCGTGCAAAATATCAGTCTATTACTCTTCAGAAACCTTTTATTTTTGTTCCGCGTCTTTCTCAGTTTTGTTTGACGTAATTTATTTTGGTTGCGATTCCAGCTTTCTCGTTTGCGCTCCCTGACTTTTTGCTTGCAGTTTTGGCACAAACTTCACGTGTGGGTGGGCTGTCCAGGAACGCATTCCCATTGGCTAACTTGTGTTTGACTGACAGCTACGCTCAGCCATTCCCTACTCGGATTCTGGCGGACTGTTTGACGAGTGACCGATCCATTGACGGTAAACAAGGATCGAGTGGACTTCAGTGGCGACTATGATATTGAATTAATTCAACAAAGTGCAAGTGCGGGACAAATGTGTTGTATGTGTTGCAGTAGTGCACATTATGCAGGTGTTTCGTGGCAAGACAGCTGTTATATTGGGTAGTGGAGCTAAGGCTAACAGCTGTCTTGCCACGAAACACCTGCATAATGTGCACTACTGCAACACATACAACACATTTGTCCCGCACTTGCACTTTGTTGAATTAATTCAATATCATAGTCGCCACTGAAGTCCACTCGATCCTTGTTTACCGTCAATGGATCGGTCACTCGTCAAACAGTCCGCCAGAATCCGAGTAGGAAATGGCCGCAACAGCCTCCGGGGGAATGGCTGAGCGTAGCTGTCAGTCAAACACAAGTTAGCCAATGGGAATGCGTTCCTGGACAGCCCACCCACACGGGAAGTTTGTGCCAAAACTGCAAGCAAAAAGTCAGGGAGCGCAAACGAGAAAGCTGGAATCGCAACCAAAATAAATTGCGTCAAACAAAACTGAGAAAGACGCGGAACAAAAATAAAAGGTTTCTGAAGAGTAATAGACTGAGATTTTGCACGATTACATGAATAATTTGTTTGCCAGTCTAAAAAATTGACTTCTTTTTTAAATTTTGATTTATTGTTTTTGTTTGATATTTCAAAAATATTGTATGAACATTTTGGCACAAAATTGATTCCATATGTCTGCAGCAGGTCTCTTTGCTCTCAGAACAGCAATTTTCTTCACGAAAAGGTGTTTTGGTGTCGGGTTTCCTCTCTTACCGGACTGGTCAAAACGGTCACTGCAAACTCGGTGGTCTGCAAAGCGCAGTGGAGTGCTGACATCTGTTTATGGCACAACTAGCCACAAGTTCAGCTCGTCACTGTCCCCCAAAGGCAGTCTCTGAAAACTTGTTGCCACAATTCAGAAACGTGCCGACACGAATCGTTTATTTTATTAAAACCCTTAGATCGGTCAGCTACAGTGTATGTATTCCAACTCTGTAACTTCACTCACATTTTACACTGCTGTCTTCCAGCAACAACTCAACTCCCGTGAGATTTCAGAGCGAGACTTTGAACATGAGTTTGGTCATAGGCTTCATGAATTCTGTGCGACACTCTCGTACAGGCATTGAATGGGGTGCTGCGGCAGAGACCAGAAGAAGAGAAAGATCAAACAATTGTAGCGAGTCCTACAATTCTCACACACAGACGTGTGCTGTGGTCGGGAGAGATCCTCTCTCATCGCTCTCTCCCTCCTTTTCTACCTTCCTTCCTCACTGCAAAACACACACCGACACAACGTTAATTGACAACAGGTGTACTGACTTTGCCATGTACCTTCCTTGGCCCCGCCCTCCATTCACAAACTGATGCTTGGCCACACCATGAATGGTCATATTTACACAGTTTCTTTTAATTATTGAAGTAAACAGATACAGGTGCATCTCTGTAAGGATCCTTTCCATGTTGTCTCACACTTTTATAACATTATGATCCAGTCACTGGTGAAAACAAGCTGTTTACTTTGATGCAAGATGATTACCCATAGGATTACATCGTATAGCGGTTCTGCGGTTACAGAGTTCTGACTCTATACTGTACCGATTTCAGTTGTTTTTGTCTGGAGTAAATATTTGGATGGGGGGAGAAATGGGGGTCCAGGTTTAAAAAAAAAAAAAAAAACCCAGACTTTCCCTTAATGTATTTGTTTTATATTAAAACAGCCCATGTTTTTTTATTTAATTTTCCCGTTGTGGAGATGAATTGCTGCTGCAATAATGCGTGTTGAAGAACATGTGCACTTTGACTGACTGTAAATTAGATGTGCAGTCGGTCCAGCCCGAGTTTGGGCTAACTGAAAATAAATTCACCATTGTGCTTGATGAGAGTCTGGTCCAGTTCCTCTTTGTGGTTTTATGATGTCACAGCAAGATTTTGTTTATCTTGCATATTTTCCTGCTCCTAACACACATGCAGGTCATATTTCATTTCCAACATTTTATGTCAGAAAGCAAATCAAATTTGATTATATTTCAGAAGTGAGCTCTGATTTATAATACTGATGATAAATGTTTTAATACAGGCTGCTTGCTTCAGCTCATCACGTCATCCACTGACTAAATGTGAATGAATGAATGAACCCTTTGTCACTGTTACCAGTGAAATTGACCATCAACCTGTCCTTACAGAGGGGGAACAGGACAGGAAGACAGGGATAAAAGAGAAGAAAAAAAAGGAAAGTGAGGAAAAGAACACCCCCCCCCCCCCCCCCCCCCCATGCTCCTATCAGGAGTACAGTGTGGGAACATTTAAAAACCTCTGCAAAAGCACACAATAACACAAGTACACTTTGAAACATGGGACTTAGGGGGGAAGGAGGGGGCAATCAGGGGTAGGAGGGGAGGGGAGGAAGTAACCCAGCACAAGCAAGCAGCTGTCCGCTCCTGCAGCCATGCAAACAGCGCTGGTCACGCACCCGCTTGTCACACTGGGGGTGAAAAACAGCGACCGCGGAAAATTGGGGAAGGGCGAGAGTGTCTCCCAGCAGTGACCTTCTGGGGGAATGTTACCCCAGCAACGGCCTTGATCAAGGCCAGTGCTGTTCAGGGAGCCGAATGTTAAGATTGAAAGACTAAACGATCTCTAACAGACGCAGTCTTCACACATCCACACCACTCGTCCATTTCTGTTCAATTCAATTCCATTTGGTCTCCAAAATACATATTCCTTGCAAAGCTGAAAGCTGATCATGTATTAGCTGGTACTATTTCTGCATTTAAAAAAAAAAAAGCATATACATTCAACTGTTTTGGTCGATTTACATTACTTTTGTTTTAGTTAAGGTAAGAAAGTAAAGCAATTATTGACTTGTTACTTTTTTCTTTGCATTACCTTGTATGCTTGCATTACGTTTGTGTGGGTTACTATCTTACATACTTGTTTACTTTCTTACTTTTATTTGCTACTTTAAGTGCATTTACCTTTTTCAACTTGCATTACTTGAATTATTTACTTCCCTATTCTAGCTCTGAGAATTACTTGTTGCAAACATTACTTGCAAATTACCTACTTTAATTCTTGCATTACTTACTTGTTACCCATTTTACCTGCTAGTGTTACTTTCTTTACTGCTTAACTACTTGCTTGTTACCTACTTTAAACATTATTTCAGTCAGCATAACTATAATTTGTATCCGTTTCCTGTATTGCATCAGTTTACCTCTTTCTTCTGCTCACACACCCCAAACAGTACTGCATTTACACACAAATGACAAGACTACCTATATCATTTATTCAACCTTTTTTTTTAATTTGTACACAATTTACTGTACATATAAATCAGCCATTGAGAGTGCAGAAATATGTCTTTTAAAAGGATTTTTTTCCATAGAGAATTAATCAAGTATTCACACAATGTACAAGATTTAGTTGTAGTTTACAGAATTTAGTTTTTCAGTAGTCAGTATTTAATGTGATGGAAAAGAGAAACATACATCAGGAAATAGAAGACTCTGTTCTTTTCCATTCAGGGTGCTTGCAAAAGTTGAAAGAATAATGAAACATCCCACAGTTATAATTATAAACCAAGCTACCAATTTCTTATTATTGTTCCATGTACAGAGAGAGAGAGAGCATGCATAGATGTATGAGTACTAAAGAAATCAGGTTGTGCATGAAAGTTAAGTGCTGATCTGGCTCAGGTTTAATCTCAATATCGAATATTTTTATGCTTAAAGTGATCCAGATGCAGCATATAGCTTGGTGAATACAAAACACTCCACCTCAATCCAGTGGTAAAGACCAATATTTCAAACGTGCTAAAATGATATTCTGGGTACTGACTAGTTATGTGCCGATATTTAACAGTTTTATTACAGTTCATAATAATGCTACAGTGCTGTCTTAAAAAAAAAAAAAAAACTACTTATCCCCATTCTTACGACCTTCTGTACTACAAAAAAGTCTGAGTTCATCAACTCAGGACTTCAATTGATTCAGAACCCTCTTATCCATAATAAAATCCTTTAAATTAAATAGGATGCTCTGTAAATGGTTATCGGCACAAATCCAGCACTGCTCCAGAATCTGAAACTCCGACATTTAAAAATAAACCCCCTATACAACAGAGGGCATTAAGAGTGATGATGATCAGCACTCACTCTCTTTCTCCCTGTGAAAAATAAGTCAGGATGTGCGTTTGAAGTAAGTTTCACTGATGCTTTCACTGTAATAAAAGGTTAGAACTTAGAGTCACATTAAGGGTTCACCTTCGCACACTGTCACAACAAAACTCTGTACATATAAAAATTTATTACCAAACACAGCGGTCATAAATTTAGAGAATGTTAAGGTCCGGACTGAAACGTGTAGAATGAACTGTAGAGCTAGAGAGAGGTTGGGTTACTTCCCTTATTACAAGGGGAGTACTATGTGTAAGAGTTCTAGGGCTCAAAAGTCTGGAGGCCAAATTAAACAGAGTCCAAAACCAGACTTTAGTCTGAGACTCTGAGTGGAGAGGAATATTTCTGGGGACGTGGTCCACGCATGATCCAAATTTCATCATCAGCACAGTTCACACAAACACCCATATTGTGCACGTATGAAAGGAAGTGTGCAGTAATATGCCAATCCAGTAGGTGGGAGTATCTGCAGATGGTGACCAGGTTGTTGAAGTGCGAAATACAGAATAATGGTTTAAAAACATTTTTAGAATGGTTTTTCTTCCTCTTGCCTTCTTCTAACATGAGCATTAAACACGCTAGCGCTTCTCCTCTTGAGGCTGCCATGTTACAAACAGCTGTGCATGCTTTTTGTGTTCTTGTCTTATCTTTTCCGTTGGGGTATTATCCCCACTCAGAGTTTCGGACTCTGTTTAATTTGGCCTCCAGACTTTCAGACCATGACCTTTACCACCCCTGGTAGGTCAGGCAGGCTTTTATAATAAAGTCATAGTGTGCATGTGTTCAGCTTGTGTGCTTTGATGCATCTATTTTGGAGACACCCATGCACACTTCCCCTTGTAGTCCGAGACCAGACTTTTGGAATTCCCCAGACTTAAAGGAATTCTTTTACTTTTGCATGCTGGAGATTGGACTAAATGGCGGTCCTAAGCCTCGGGAGTCTGAGGCCAGACTAAAGAGTTATAGAACTAAAAGTCCACAGCTGGAATAAACCAAGTTTGAAGATGGAAGGGATTCTGAGGCCAGATTACAGAGCGTTTTCAGAGTCCAAAGCCAGGCAGCTGCAGACTGCAGTAATGAGTCCCATGTTTCCCCTTCCTCAGGGCTGCATTACAAAATCTGCTTCCATTTGGTACAAAAACAGCTTTTGTGTAGGATGTTTGTGTTACTCTAGCGTCAGAACCAAGCATGACTTTAGAACAAAACGTTATCTTGATTCTCCCTTCTGTTCTGTACTCAGTCACTCCATAAAAGAACTATAATTACAGATCAGTGATCATCTGTGTGCTGTGAATGACCGTTCGCTCATTTCTCAGAGTTTTATCAGCAGATCTGCACAAAGTAACATGATACTCATGAATATTCACACAATTTCTCTAGACAGTCTCTAAACAGTCTGTTGGGTTGTGGGACTGATTGTGCTTGGTTTGACCAAAAGACTGTAGTCTTAATATTGCAACATAATCCACCATATTGTTTTATTTTATTTAAATTGTAAAAAAAAAAAAAAGTTATATAATTTTATTACAACTAAATACCCATAATCTAACCCATGTCTATTATCATCTCCCAGCAGTCAGGTGACTATTTCAGCTCTTCTTAATAAATTGTGTTATGTTGATCATCTTTTCTTTCTCTGACAGACGGTCAAAATGCATTTCATCCCACGTTTAAGGGGCAGTGAGAAACGCTGTTGTGAAATAGAAAAAGCTCATCGTTCCAGATTTATCCAGAGCTAATGAGACAGGGTTGGCAGATGTGTGTATCACTCCTGCCCAAAGCCTTCCGTCTCCTCGATGGCGAACAGTAGTTTCTCTTTTAGCTGCTCGTAGCTTTTATACGGAGGCAGGTCCAGGCGATTAAAGCTGAATGAGTGGGAGAGAGCGAGAGCAGAGGGATAGTGATGTAGTGGTAGTATAATACACCATCATGAGGAATTCTGAAATAGTTAAAACAGTAAACACTGTGCTATACACAGGCATGTAATGATTCACTCAGTTTCTCGAATCGATTCACAATACCGGGTTCACGATTCAATTTTTCCCATGATATTTTAATAAGTTTTTATAAATGAATGAAAAGTTTTTCCAAAAAAAAAAGCATTTATTTCCCTATTCTTGGAAAGGTTGGGGTAAAATATCTCATCTCATTATCTCTAGCCGCTTTATCCTGTTCTACAGGGTTGCAGGCAAGCTGGAACCTATCCCAGCTGACTACGGGCGAAAGGCGGGGTACACCCTGGACAAGTCGCCAGGTCATCACAGGGCTGACACATAGACACAGACAACCATTCACACTCACATTCACACCTACGGTCAATTTAGAGTCACCAGTTAACCTAACCTGCATGTCTTTGGACTGTGGGGGAAACCGGAGCACCCGGAGGAAACCCACGCGGACACGGGGAGAACATGCAAACTCCACACAGAAAGGCCCTCGCCGGCCACGGGGCTCGAACCCGGACCTTCTTGCTGTGAGGCGACAGCGCTAACCACTACACCACCGTGCCGCCCGGGGTAAAATATATTAGCCTAAAATATTACTAAAATATTTAAGAAATCAGAGCTCTTTTTACAGATTCCTTTTATTAAAAGTAAATAACAAATAGGCCTTTTCTTCACTTTTATGAATATTTATACTACTTCCATTTTTCTTCTCTTTAGCTCTCACCAGTCTGTAAAAAGAGAGCTCTGATTTCTTAAATCGATTTGTATAAATCACACAACAGCTTTCACCCCTCCCCCTCAGCATTAGAGCTGTATTACTTCATTAGAGCACGCGCACTAGACGGCGTTTATGTAGAGAGCACGCGCACTAGATGGCGTTTATGTAGAGAGCACGCGCACTAGACGGCGTTTATGTAGAGAGCACGCGCACTAGACGGCATTTATGTAGAGAGCACGCGCACTAGACGGCGTTTATGTAGAGAGTATGTTATGCACAACCTGTCAACCTCGATTACAATTTCCTATCTCTGTATTGGCCTAATTTAATGTTTTAAAGTAATTATTTTTTCGACTAAAATGAATGACTAAAACCCTTTTAGTTTTCGTCGACTAAAACTAGGCCAAAACTATCAAGGATGGAATTGACTAAAATGTGACTAAAACTAATAAGCATTTCGTCCAAAAGACTAAGACTAAAACTAAATCAAAAATGGCTGCCAAAAACAATACTGATATACACACAAGTCTACTTTGTTTTATAAATTAACAAAGACGATGAGTGTGTGTGCTGCTATGGGAAACTAATCAACTAGGGGGTGGTATGATAAAGCAGAATCACTGTTACCACCACGAAGTTGATTTTCCTAGAACAGAACAGCGCACTCTCTTAGTCTTTTGTTCCTCTTATACCACAACAATTTTCCAATTTTAAAAAAAATCTCACTACATTTAATGTTATGTGGAATGTGTGGAACATTAACATCCACACTGTATAGAATCTGCATAAACTCACCATGTGTGGCTCCGGGGCAGCCAGTTCTCCTTCCCGGTTTTCTCAACACAGAACTTCTGTGGGCCGTTACTCCCTGGGTTTAAAAAAACAAACAAACAAACAAACAAAAAAAAACCCACGAGGGACAGAACTGTCAAGTGTTGATTGATTTCATTTTCTCTGACAGCAGCGCAGCTTCAAATCACACGTTTATATTAAAGCACTCATTCTGGTAGCGTTATTGTTTCTATAGTAACAGCTGATTCACAGGGACCTGTGCAGCGGACACGCCACAAAAAGAGAAAGGAGTGTGTAATCACTGATATATTGAAGTTCTCTTTCTGTAAGGATATGTTTTTAAACATTTAACACTACGGAGTCTCCAGTGTCGGTGCTTTGTAACAGTCAGAGGTAAAGCTGTAACGTCAAGGTTTATTCTTGGTTATTTTTCTAGAACAGCACATCCCACTGTGTTGTATTCCTTACTCAAATTTTTTTCTTTTACATCTGAGCTGTATGAAGTTATTTTCCTTTTTCCTTAGAATTATTTAAATGTTCTGATTACAAATGAGAGTTTAAGTATATACCGTATTTATCCTAATAAACGCGCCCGAGCGCGATGCAAAACATGAAGGGGGAGCGTCAATTTCGACCCTTAAATGACAAAAATCGAACATGACAAAATCATCGGAATTTAAAACATTTATTTTGAAACACATGAAAATACAGTTATATGTCCAAAAAGTCAATTAAACAATGTCCAGCTCACTTATAAGGATAACATTGGTAAGTAAACTATTTGTAGTGACGTCACAATTCACGTCATCGTCGATGTTTATGAGCTCACAAAACAAAATGTCGTCCTCAAAACGATCCTTCACCGCTAGTTTTAAGTTAAAGGTTGTAGAACTGGCAGAGCAGAAAGGCAAACACTTAGCTGCAAAAACATTTAATGTTCACCGTAAACGTGTACAAGAGTGGTGCAAACAAAAGGTACGTCTCCACCCGTATTGATATCCGCAGCAGAGTGAATGTCCGTATTTTATACTGTCCATGTTTACTAACGCGATTTCCGGTAAAAAAAATCAGCGGTGAAATTGAACGTCTCTGTTGTGGTTTGTTGGATTTAAAGTTTGTTAAATGAAGAAAATGGTTGGTAAATACTATTCTAGCTCTGAAAATCGTGGAGGCGCGTCAAATAGGGAGGGCGCTTCTATAAGGCTAAATATGGTAATAGTGTATTTTGTTATAAATTATGAATAACAACCCTAAAATATGTTTACGTAAAAGAAAGAAATAAAAACTCACTCACCCATGAGGTCATTAAACCCGCCCATGGGCAGGCGGCAGGTACCAGTGACAAACTGCAGCAGACGCATTCGCTTCTCGTTGTCCATCTCTTTAACCAACTACAGCACAGAAGGAAAGAAAGACAAGTTTCTGAGCTGTGTGTGTGTGAGAGAGAGAATACGTGATTAATACATGAAGTAACTAAAATGATAAATTAAGGCAAAACACAGCTAGAAACAGTTTTTCACTTGGACATTTTTTTGTGAAGAGAAAAAAAAAAAAGTTACCCTGTGGTTCAGAGAAAATTTGCTGAATTTTTTGAAAAATTTAGATTTTTTTTTTTTTGAGTATACAATAAAAAAAAAAATTCTAACAACATAAAATGATCAGATTTTTGCCATTTAATAAACATGCAAATGTATACATATTTAATTACAGGAAGCCTCATTTGCATAAATTATTTTTTTTCTAAAAGGTAAAATACAAAAAAAAATTATTACTTCTAAGAATATTGGCGAAGATTGATTGTGACATCTAAAAGACATGACTCTCGTCACCCTGTAGTGTAGCTCTAGATCTTCTAGAAGGTTCTTTAAAAACAAACAAACAAAACCCCCATGAACGGATGCTGAAATGGTGAGGAGTCATGACGCACCTGCCAGAACCACACGATCTGCTTGCTGGTGCGTGTGTAGTGTTTGTAGACGGTGTTTCTCTGCCAGTCTGCCAAATCGATTTCTTGCATCCCACATAGCATCACCTACGAGACACACACACACAAAACCTAGAGCAAATGCAGTGCGAACACGTTGAGCGCGTCACTTCAGAAGCAGGGTTGGGTGATGTAACAAAAAATAGTTTACGATATATAATTTGGCTAACAAAGGAGCAGAAAAACAGGAGTGCTGTGATAAAACTGTGATTAATAAAAAGTTGTTACAAATATATATGATCTCGACTATATCTGATAAGTGTATTGTGACACAATTATATTATATCGCCTTTTCATTCAGCCCTATACAGAACCCGTTATTTCTCCAAAAACGTATCGAAAGAACAATGGGATCGCGTCTCAAATCGATAAGGAGTGAATATAATAATGATGTGGGGAGTTACCTCGAGTTCTTTGGCATCAAAATATTGCAGGTATTGCTGAGGCAGGACCTCATTAAATCCCTCGAAGAAAGCTTGCGTCTGTTCTTCGACGCCTCGGGACAGCCTCCACTCAGCTACCAGCCTGAAGAACAGACACGGAGACAGAGACACAGTGTCAGGAATCTGTTCTACATTCACCCTACACCCTCAATCCTAAGCAATAACCTCAGTATGCTACTTGTGTGCATTATTACAGTCCGGTGTATTTGACGAAAAAGCATGGTGATGTTAGCATGATTTGTTAGTGTCGTTGAAATCCCTGGTTTAAAAATCTACCTTGGAGCAGATTTTAAGACGGAAATGACAAAGTAATGGTGGCTGGCATGCTGCACAATTATGTTAGTGTGGAAGTCTGCTAATATGATCAATAAACTACACTTCGAACAGAAACAGAACAGCTCAGGCTAGTGGTGCAACAAAAACTAGTGTAGAAATGGGCATTACGAAGAGCTGACACTGGAGACTCCTTCCATAAACGTTTAGTTTACAGAAAACATCACCATATCAATGATTGCACGTTTTTTAATCCATTTACGTAGAGTGGCAGCTATACATACAGTACAAGTCCCTGTGAATGAGTTGTTACTATAGAAACAGTAATGTATTAGAAGGAACGCATTAATATAAACCTGTAATTTTCAGCTACACTCCTGTCAGAGCTGCTGTTATAGAGAACATTAAATCAACACCTTCTGAAACATCAGGATTCCAGAAATCATCAGTACTGTGGTGAATAACTAACTGCTGGTGTGTGTACCTTATGTACTCTTCCTTGTTCTCCTCTGTGACCTGAATGTTGCCTCCATCTGGTTTCAGCTCGTGCGTTGTGATCTCCCCGAGGATCTCCTTATCCACTGAGAAGAACATCTCCAGACCACACTCCTCGATGTTGTTGTCTCTGTATAGACAGACACAAAATTACACTTCCTAATACAACCCCGATTACAAAAAAGTTGGGACAAAGTACAAATTGTAAATAAAAACGGAATGCAATGATGAAGTTTCAAAATTCCATATTTTATTCAGAATAGAACATAGATGACATATCAAATGTTTAAACTGAGAAAATGTATCATTTAAAGAGAAAAATTAGGTGATTTTAAATTTCATGACAACACCACATCTCAAAAAAGTTGGGACAAGGCGATGTTTCCCACTGTGAGACATCCCCTTTTCTCTTTACAACAGTCTGTAAATGTCTGGGGACTGAGGAGACAAGTTGCTCAAGTTTAGGGATAGGAATGTTAACCCATTCTTGTCTAATGTAGGATTCTCGTTGCTCAACTGTCTTAGGTCTTTTTTGTCCTATCTTCCGTTTTATGTTTTCTATGGGTGAAAGATCTGGACTGCAGGCTGGCCAGTTCAGTACCCGGACCCTTCTTCTATGCAGCCATGATGCTGTAATTGATGCAGTATGTGGTTTGGCATTGTCATGTTGGAAAATGCAAGGTCTTCCCTGAAAGAGACGTCGTCTGGATGGGAGCATATGTTGCTCTAGAACCTGGATATACCTTTCAGCATTGATGGTGTCTTTCCAGATGTGTAAGCTGCCCATGCCACACGCACTAATGCAACCCCATACCATCAGAGATGCAGGCTTCTGAACTGAGCGCTGATAACAACTTCGGTCGTCCTTCTCCTCTTTAGTCCGAATGACACGGCGTCCCTGATTTCCATAAAGAACTTCAAATTTTGATTCGTCTGACCACAGAACAGTTTTCCACTTTGCCACAGTCCATTTTAAATGAGCCTTGGCCCAGAGAAGACGTCTGCGCTTCTGGATCATGTTTAGATACGGCTTCTTCTTTGAACTATAGAGTTTTAGCTGGCAACGGCGGATGGCACGGTGAATTGTGTTCACAGATAATGTTCTCTGGAAATATTGCTGAGCCCATTTTGTGATTTCCAATACAGAAGCATGCCTGTATGTGATGCAGTGCCGTCTAAGGGCCCGAAGATCACGGGCACCCAGTATGGTTTTCCGGCCTTGACCCTTACGCACAGAGATTCTTCCAGATTCTCTGAATCTTTTGATGATATTATGCACTGTAGATGATGATATGTTCAAACTCTTTGCAATTTTACACTGTCGAACTCCTTTCTGATATTGCTCCACTATTTGTCGGCGCAGAATTAGGGGGATTGGTGATCCTCTTCCCATCTTTACTTCTGAGAGCCGCTGCCACTCCAAGATGCTCTTTTTATACCCAGTCATGTTAATGACCTATTGCCAATTGACCTAATGAGTTGCAATTTGGTCCTCCAGCTGTTCCTTTTTTGTACCTTTAACTTTTCCAGCCTCTTATTGCCCCTGTGCCAACTTTTTTGAGATGTGTTGCTGTCATGAAATTTCAAATGAGCCAATATTTGGCATGAAATTTCAAAATGTCTCACTTTCGACATTTGATATGTTGTCTATGTTCTATTGTGAATACAATATCAGTTTTTGAGATGTGTAAATTATTGCATTCCGTTTTTATTTACAATGTGTACTTTGTCCCAACTTTTTTGGAATCGGGGTTGTATAAAAGCAATATAATTATGCCATCTCACAGCAATATGAACATGATTACTTGTATAAAGCTGTTAGTGTAATAAAAGAGTGTTTATTATCTCTATGGTGGTACAAGTGTGTTTTATACATTGCCTGAGTGTGAGCCAAGAATGAAGCTGTGACACTCACTTGATCCAGATGAGCGAGTTGTAAAACTCAGGATCAATGGACTCGAGGTCTTTCAGAGTCAGAGGTTTGTTAAGAATGCGTTTATAGAAAGGCAGTGAGAATCCTGTATCAATGAACTTCCCATGGAACAAAGCCTGAAGAAATACACAGTGTAATGAATTTCAAAGACCCATCTCTCAATTTATGCATGTTTTAATTCATTTTAGTCTGATTAGTTCATTCAAGGTTAGATTCATACATTGTCATTTTAGGGGTCCAAGCACAAAGATGAAGGAACTCTATACTGGTCGTATCTTTTCTTAATAGGGGTCCAAGCACCAGTGCGGTGTTTGAATTATTATTGTTATGGGACCAAAAACATCACATCATCTGAATGTCTATTCCATTGTTAACATAAGTTGACAAGTTGTAGGAATTGTACACACAGTTGGGCTATTTTAACATCACCTCAAGGCAAAAAAAAAAAATCTCCAACATAAAAGAATTTTATTCCGTTATAGTTATTTAAAAGCAGGAACAGAAACAAATAATGAATATACCATAATGTATCAAATTTATAACAACAACAAGACCTGTCAGTAGTTTTGTTTTTTAATTCCCATGCGTGCTGAAATTGTTACATTTTTAGGCAAAAACGCACATGGGAAAGTATAAAACTGACCTGAATTACAAATCTCTGCTGTAGCACATTTTGAAAGATTCAATAACACAAAGACAGGCACAGGCTTTTGAAATGGTCATAGTCAGATGAGTGCAAAGTTACCATGGCAATGAAGCGTCCGATGAAGCGGAAGTATTTGAGGTGGTCCGGGTTGATGGATGAAGCTGGGTTGATCTGCAGGCAGTAGTTATCCTTGCCAGCATATTCGAACAGGCAGTACATGGGGTTCAGCACCTCGTGGGACACCAAGAAGAACCATTCCCTACAGGAGACATCATGTTATGTCACACTATATCACATTATGTTGCTTTACTTTCCATTATGTCACACTACGTCGTGTTACTTTACATTACATCACTATCATATTTTATAATGTTACTATACATCAAATGCTTAATCTAGTGAGATGGAGATGTTGGAGAACTTGCCTTGCGACACCGCCGTAGTCGAGTCCTTCCTCCCCGGGGAAGATGATCCACAGTCTTCGGCGAAGATCTTGGGAATTACTGCTCATTATCTAACACAATGTCATTTAATAATTAATTAGGGAAACAACATATAGCTACACACACACAACTAGCAAACTTCCATCATTAGATGTTAAGCAGTAATACTGATTACAGATCCTTTACAATAATTACCACAATAACTCTACCATAAATATAACTTCCTGTTTAACTTGGTCCCAACATACACCCTCCTCAACAAAACTGTGGACTTCTTCATAGTCTCATTTTTTTCACACTGTATGACACAATATGATATAAAAACAGTTGGGATATGGTGCACAACGTTGGCCAATATACTGCTTTAATTTCTATTAAATTCTCAAGGGTTGACTAAAAAAATTTTTTAAATACATATTAAAACTACAATAAATATTAAAATTTGATGATAAATACGGATGGCGCTCACCTGCTGGAAAGAGTCTTCAAACAGCGATTTGCGGCTTACTGTGATCTTGACGTGCTGTGGCATTGCTAATTGCTACAACAAGGAAAAAAATTTTAAAATGGCCATAACTTGGGAAAACAAATTTTAATTTTGTACTTTTTAGGTGAGACAGAAGTAAAAGAAAGGTGAACCCTAGTTTATAGTTCTTTCATTCTTAATAAATAACATCAGAATTAATGAATTATGATGTAGTTATACAGTGTTCATGAATACACACCTGACACCAGAATCTAAAGTACTGAACTTTGGCTTTGAAGTCGCGCACGTAGGTGATCTGAGGGCCGTTTTCACTAAAGGGGAGCGCAAACACGTGTCAAAAACACACACATACTGTGTAACAGAATGAGCATCTCTTCCTATATAAAGCAACTTCAATCCCATTTAAATATATCTAGGTTTTTAAACAGGAGCCCAGCTGATAATCTTATCTTGTGACTGAAAGGTTGTGAGTTCAAATCCCAGAACTGTTAGCTTGAAGGCTCAGACCGGCTTCTATTTCTATTTTTGATTTTTAAGCATTCTTGAATAAAAAGCAAAAGCCAAAAATAAACACAAGTTAAAGTTTAGATTCAAAATGGCTTCCAGGTATCTGTAAAGCAAATGTAAAAAGGGCTTTATTTTGGATCTTGGCTGAATAAAGATCATTCAACAAATGTGAAATGAAAATGAGAGTAAAGATCCAGTGTGTTTACAGACAAAGTAGCAACAACAAACTTTACTGCTTTGTAACAGATTATTCCTGTTATATGAGCTTCTGTGTGATGGAATTTAATTTACCGGATACAAAGGGGGGGGAAAAAAGCATGCAATAAAACCACTCAGGGTCATGCTATTGTAGGACAATAATCAATGATGGGGCAGTGTGCTGAAGTGGACTTACTGTTAAACCCTGAAGTTTTCCGATAACAGAATGTCTTGAAGTGTTTTATTCCTCTAACACCACAGCAATTTGCCATTCATTCTTCTATGCTGCTTATCCATTGGGAGTCATGGGTACGCTGGAGCTAATCCCAGCTGACATTGGGTGAGAAGCAGGGTACACCCTGGACAGGTCACCAGTCTATCACAGGACTAATACAGAGATACAGACTGCCATTCATCATCACAGCCACACCTATAGGCAATTTATAGTAGCCAGGTGACCTAATCTGCATGTCTTCGGACCGTGGGAGGAAACCCGCACAAGCACAGGAAGAACATGCAAACTCTACACAGAAAGACCCCAGCTGACCAGCAGTTTTGAACCCAGAACCTCTCTCCACTTTGGTCTTGCCAATTCCCACCCACTCGCTAACTCTCCCCCATCGCAGGACAGCTTCCAACAGCGGAGAGTGAAGGCTAGCGGGTGCTTCCTGGGAAATGTGTCAAGCCAGTCTCTGCATCTTTTTCCCAACTGTTGCATCACAGGGTAGTGTAACAGACTCAGAAGAAAGTGCTATCCACCTTCTTCTGCACACGTGAGTTCACAGATTTCTGCGATTGGCTAATGATTGGCTTCCTTGATTGGAAGGGGACAGAGTATGCCCCTCCCACTGTGAGGCAACAGTGCTAACCACTGCGCCACCGTGTCGCCAGCAATTTGCCAATGAGTACAATTAGTTATTAAAGAACGACATATGTTAGCAGTTACATTAATGTTGTGAAACAAATTACTTGCTTACATTATAGCAGCTATAAACAAATCATTCCTGCATTTTTCTCATTAAGTTAAAAAAAAATAATAAATGCAGTTTATGATGTTACCAAAAAAAAATACCCACAAAGCGTAAACTACTTAACACAAAATTAGAGATTTACCTCTGACTTGCAAAGCACTGACACTGGAGACTGCGTCCATAAAACGTTACATAAACATTTCCTTATAGAAAATTTCACTATATTACTTGTTCAATAACAAAGTTCATGGTTTGCCAGTGTTATCTAATGTAGTAACTAACAGGACAGAAACTTTAATGTAAAGTTGTGAACATGTTCGAGAACCAGTTTGTCAAAACTGTATTTTTGTATAGACTTTAAAATGACTATTTTAGACTTTCCTTCATTACTTCTCTCTCTGTATGTTTATTTTTATCTTAACTGCAATGTTTTATGTTCTAACTTTTGTAATTCTTAATATCCTTAAGTTTTTATGATACATCTGTACATAACTTTGGTCAATGAAGGTTGTTTTTAAAACGTGCTATACGAATAAATTTGACTTGACCTTTGGACCCAACTATGTACGCGTGAGTGCTACAATGTTTGTATAACATAAGCTATAGATATAAAATAAAGGCTTTTATTCAGCTGAACGTGTATATGTGTGGTTAAGGCTCACAGTGATGATTTTCCCGTCCGTGGGTCAATGTAAGTGGTGGTTCTCCTGTTGTGATCCACAAAGTATGCAATCCCTTCCACGGTGAACCTCATCTCCCAGCCCTCGGGCAGCGGCTTCTCATTCAGCAGCCTGAACAAATCAATGGTAAGATGCAAGAGCGGAGTTAAAGGCTGAGCAAACGGAAGATATCATGTGTAATACAAAATATTAAAACTTGGTAACATTTTTTGTTTACATGAATTCCTTCCTTTCTTTTTTGTGGATTTCATCACCATTTTCTCCCACTTTGGTCTTGCCAATTCCCACCTACTAGCTAACTCTCTCCTATCGCAGGGCAGCTTCCAACAGGGGAGAGTGAAGGCTAGCGTGTGCTCCCTGTGAGATGTGTCAAGCCAGTATCTGCATCTTTTTCAAACTGCTGCTCATACTGCATCACAGGGCAGCGTAACGGACTCCAATGACAGTGCTATCTACCCTCTTCTGCATACATTAGCTCACAAATTTCTTCGATTGGCTAATGATTCGCTTCCTTGATTGGAAGGGGATTGAGAAGGCCAGAAGGCATAAATCTGACTCCTGGCCATGGATGACCATGGCATTGTCAAGACTCACTCTTGTGCTCTCCGGACAATAATGCAAAACACTTTTCTGCTGCACCACAGTTTCACCAGAATTTTATTAAAAACGATGCATTCCTATTTGATCGGCCCCTTTAAATCTGAGCAAAGTAATTTGATAATTGCATAAGTTCACTTACACGTAGCACTGAACATCTCCAATTCTCTCCACTTGTACCACTGTGTACCATTCTCAATCGAGAATCCTAATTCGAATATTAGGCCACACCTACCCAGACAGTTCACACAGCACTGTGAACATTTTAATTAAAAAACAAAAAAACAAACAAAAAAAACTTTGACTGTCTAAATGTCACTGTGTTGAGCCATGTATAATAGTGCAATTCATACAGATGTTGATAACGTATGTTTTATTTATTTACCAACCAATATGAATAGCTATAGTACTCAGGTTTAAGTGTCATCATATGTAAAAACACATAAAAAAAACCCCATTAAATTAAATTAAATCCTGACCCTTGAGTGCGAGGATCCTCCCACTGCGTGGAGCGAGTTGGGTGGTGCACAAAATACACTCGGCCATTAGCGTCCGTCCTCTTCTCTGAAAGATAGAGGCAAGGCAAAAAAAAAAAGAAATGACAAAGAACACTGTGGCGAGCACATCATTCAACAATGTAGCAATCTGAGATTAGAAAAGCAACTTATAATAAATCACAGAGCACAGCCTAAGACATAAAGACAACTAATATCACAGTAAAAAAATTTATTTATTTATTTATTTTTACCCCATCCTGGTGGCAGTGGGCCGAGTGGATCATACTCTTTATTCTGAGCAGCTGCAGCCTGATCCTGCACCTTTCCAATAAGCAGACATTTTAAAGAAAAGCCACAAAAGCAGAATATCACAATAAATAAATGGTTTTCATTTTAAAGATTAGAACATTTGAGAAAACTATTTAACAATAAATAATAGTAATTATTCGATGCACATTCACTGGATATCAGCAATCATGTGCTCTGATTGGCTACTCCACTACTAGGCTATCAGCTCATATACTGTGAGCAGAGGAAAAACAAAATGGCGGTGTTGTTGTTGTTGAACCAACCAAGGATGAAATAAAAACTCAACTCAACTAGATAGAACTCGACGCCAACGGCGTTGACGGGGATGCCTCCGCCCGGTAGACTACACACCTTATTAAGTTGTGATTTGGGGATGGACAATTGACCTCACAGTAATCTTGACCTGGTGAAATTACTTGTATCAGCCTTGGAGATATTGTGTTCACAAGGTTTTCGGACAGACATCTGACTTCACAGTGACCTTGACCTTAGACCTTTAGATCTCAAAATCTAATCAGTTCATGTTTGTCCCAAAGCGCACAAATGGTGAAAGTTTGGTGAAATTCCTTTCATTAGCCTTTGAGATATCGCGTTCACAAGGTTTCCGGACGGATGCACGCACGCACGGACAGACAGACAACCCGAAAACATAATGCCTCCTGTACCTTATGGTGGTGGAAGCATAAAAACAAAACCCCCAAAAATACAAAATACAAAAAAAAAAAGCAGCAACAAAATATGCAATAGAAGTATTTTATGGTAAGAACATCTCTTTTTTTATTTTTCAAGAATTATTTTAAAAATTTTCACAAATTATTACCATCGTTTTGCCAGTTGGTTTACATCCATTCATCCATTATCCATAACGGCTTATCCTATGCAGGGTCGCAGGCGAGCTGGAGCCTATCCCAGCTGACTTTGGACTGTGGGGGAAACCGGAGCACCCGGAGGAAACCCACACAGACATGGGGAGAACATGCAAACTCCACACAGAAAGGCCCTCGTCAGCCGCTGGGCTCAAACCCAGGACCTTCTTGCCGTGAGGCGACAGCGCTAACCACTACACCACTGTGCCACCCCAGTTTGTTTACATTCTAAGTGGAAATGATTTTGTCCAACATATTGTATTAAACTTTTATTTATCGAATTTGCAAAAAATAAAAATGCTCAGTTTCTCAAAATCCAGTGAATGTGGATAGAATAAAACAGTCATTCCACTCAATCTTGGCGCTAGGTGCCTCGTCGGCTATCGGCTCATGCACGACTCGATTTTATGGAATAACTCTTAAATATCAGACTCCAGCCTAAAGGTAAAAGATGATAATGGTATAATGTGCTAAAATCCAATCGTACAGGCTGTGTCCGAATACGCATATTTCCATACCATTAGTATGCAAAAACAGCATGGAGGGTGAAATACTCAGCAGGCGTTTAATAGCAGTTGAACGGTACTTGGATGATCTACTGCATCTGTAGTATACAAATGTACCAGACTATGCTACACTAAACTATCCCACAATTCAGCTGAAGCCCCCGACTAAACAAAGAATTTCCCTGGGAAAATTAGACAGAAGATGGCTGTCCGAAGTGAAGCCAGTTGTTGTAGTGATGTATCAGAAATAACCAAATATATGTTTTGGGTTTTTTTTATTTCATGGCATATATAGGTATTGGCAATTTCCTGGAATATGTGGGTATATGTACTATCTGTGAACATCCAGGTAAGATGGCCATGGAGTGCGTCCAAATTGTGCCCTTACTACTTGTTCACATACTCACAGAACATACTACAGTGACGTTTGTGTAGCATGTGCTTAACTGTTGGTACATACGGAGTATTCACATGCAGCTATGTAGTTTTAATTAGAAGCTCTCTGTGATTAGTGAAAAGGTTTTCAGGACAGTTTAACTGACATTGCAATTCACAAATCCATACACACACACAGTATATACACTACTGTTCAAAAGTTTGGGGTCACTTTGAAATGTCCTTATTTTTGAAAGAAAAGCACTGTTCTTTTCAATGAAGATCACTTTAAACTAATCAGAAATGCACTCTATACATTGCTAATGTGGTAAATGACTATTCTAGCTGCAAATGTCTGGTTTTTGGTGCAATATCTCCATAGGTGTATAGAGGCCCATTTCCAGCAACTCTCACTCCAGTGTTCTAATGGTACAATGTGTTTGCTCATTGCCTCAGAAGGCTAATGGATGATTAGAAAACCCTTGTACACATTGTGCACAGCTGAAAACAGTTTAGCTCTTTAGAGAAGCTATAAAACTGACCTTCCTTTGAGCAGATTGAGGTGGGGTTTACATTAGACCATATCAGCGGATCATCAGATTAACCTTTTTAAAACGATTAACATGCACACAGCAACACCAATACACGATTCGCCTGCACACAGCAACGCCAATACACAGATATGCTCGGCTCCGCAGGCATCCTGCGCTCCAAATCACTCCGCCCTGAACAGCGAGTGCCCTCTGGAGGGTGCACACTCCGGCCCTGCGCAGCTCACAGAGCACGCGAGTGAAGCGCACGAGCAGTGATTCGGGACTGAGCCGCTGTGTGTGTGATCTCAGTGCATGTCGGGCATGCGCGTCACTTACCACTTGCAAGTGGAAGGATGGCAAGCCTAAAGACAATCATAACTACACAATGGGCAGTATTTGCATCAGTATTTGCAGTATTTTCATACTTTTATACTCTTTAATGAAAGGTGATACAAGGCGGAAGTCCGCGCCGTTTTTCAGCAGTCGCGTCACATGACCAACGCCAGCGAATCAGGAAGGTGGATGTCACAGTGACGTTGTCCAATGACGACGCCAGCTAGAGCTCAGCACAGCATATCCGCGTATCCTCAATGTTTACACAGCACCGGACCAGACACAATCTGGATTGAATACGTGGACACTGGCGGATTCCCGTTTCCCGGCGTTTCCAGGCGTTTTAATGTAAACGGACAGTGCATCCGCGAAGAAAACGAGACAGATACGGTCTAATGTAAACTTGGCCTGAGTTTCTGGCGCATCACATTTGTGGGGTCGATTAAATGCTCAGAATGGCCAGAAAAATGTCTTGACTATATTTTCTATTCATTTTACAACTTATGGTGGGAAATAAAAGTGTGACTTTTCATGGAAAACACAAAATTGTCTGGGTGACCCCAAACTTTTGAACGGTAGTGTAAGCAGTATATCCTGCTTAAAAATCAAAATGTGCTTGTTTTAAGGTGGAGTTTACTTATTAGTTATTTATATATTTTCCAAAAGCATTAAGCTTTCATAATGTCACCTTAGCTACAAGCCTGTAGTTTGTTAACTAACCACAGCAATAGAGGATTCTGGATGTTGTTAAGGGCCCAATGAACTGAAATGATATTCAGCATTACTGCGTGTCTCTTACAAAGGAGTTTATGCACGCAAGTCCTGAGTGCTGAAGATTTTTAAATAAAGAATGAAACTGCAGTATTTATGTGCTCTATTTAAAACATTATGGGCTCAATTTAAAACATGCAGGCTGACAGTGGTGCTTGAAAGTTTGTGAACCCTTTAGAATTTTCTATATTTCTGCATAAATATGACCTAAAACATCATCAGATTTTCACACAAGTCCTAAAAGTAGATAAAGAGAACCCAGTTAAACAAATGAGTCAAAAATATTATACTTGGTCATTTATTTATTGAGGAAAATGATCCAATATTACACATCTGTGAGTGGCAAAAGTATGTGAACCTCTAGGATTAGCAGTTAATTTGAAGGTGAAATTAGAGTCAGGTGTTTTCAATCAATGGGATGACAATCAGGTGTGAGTGGGCACCCTGTTTTATTTAAAGAACAGGGATCTATCAAAGTCTGATCTTCACAACACATGTTTGTGGAAGTGTATCATGGCACGAACAAAGGAGATTTCTGAGGACCTCAGAAAAAGCATTGTTGATGCTCATCAGGCTGGAAAAGGTTACAAAACCATCTCTAAAGAGTTTGGACTCCACCAATCCACAGTCAGACAGATTGTGTACAAATGGAGGAAATTCAAGACCATTGTTACCCTCCCCAGGAGTGGTCGCCCAACAAAGATCACTCCAAGAGCAAGGTGTGTAATAGTCGGCGAGGTCACAAAGGACCCCAGGGTAACTTCTAAGCAACTGAAGGCCTCACTCACATTGGTTAATGTTCATGAGTCCACCATCAGGAGAACACTGAACAACAAATGGTGTGCATGGCAGGGTTGCAAGGAGAAAGCCACTGCTCTCCAAAAAGAACATTGCTGCTCATCTGCAGTTTGCTAAAGATCACGTGGACAAGCCAGAAGGCTACTGGAAAAATGTTTTGTGGACGGATGAGACCAAAATAGAACTTTTTGGTTTAAATGAGAAGCATTATGTTTGGAGAAAGGAAAACACTGCATTCCAGCATAAGAACCTTATCCTATCTGTGAAACATGGTGGTGGTAGTATCATGGTTTGGGCCTGTTTTGTTGCATCTGGGCCAGGGCGGCTTGCCATCATTGATGGAACAATGAATTCTGAATTATACCAGTGAATTCTAAAGGAAAATGTCAGGACATCTGTCCATGAACTGAATCTCAAGAGAAGGTGAGTCATGCAGCAAGACAATGACCCTAAGCACACAAGTCGTTCTACCAAAGAATGGTTAAAGTTGTTAATGTTTTGGAATGGCCAAGTCAAAGTCCTGATCTTAAATCAATCAAAATGTTGTGGAAGGACCTGAAGCGAGCAGTTCATGTGAGGAAACCCACCAACATCCCAGAGTTGAAGCTGTTCTGTACGGAGGAATGGGCTAAAATTCCTCCAAGCCGGTGTGCAGGACTGATCAACAGTTACCGGAAACGTTTAGCTGCAGTCATTGCTGCACAAGGGGGTCACACCAGATACTGAAAGCAAAGGCTCACATACTTTTGCCACTTACAGATATGTAATATTGGATCATTTTCCTCAATAAATAAATGACCAAGTATAATATTTTTGTCTCATTTGTTTAACTGGGTTCTCTTTATCTACTTTTAGGACTTGTGTGAAAATCTGATAATGTTTTAGGTCATATTTATGCAGAAATATAGAAAATTCTAAAGGGTTCACAAACTTTCAAGCACCACTGTATACAGCTACAGTTCAGTAAAATGCTGTAAAAAGACATTTCTGTCCAGTTTTACTTCAAAAATTGTAAACTGCATCAGTGCCTTGTGTCCTCATTATATCACTTATTTAATATGCACTTAATATCGTGCATTATGGCTTCAGGCCATGCCCTGGATGAATGAAAAGTATCCACCAAGTTTATTTATTTATATTATTACTATATTAAGTTTATTTAAGTATCTGCTTTATTGACTTAAAAAAAAGCATGGGGTGATGTCTAAATGTCCTGTATCCCTGTGCCAAGCTAAGCATTTGATGACAATCCCCACCCCCACACACTACTTGACAACTGAATTGTTTATCAACATCCTGCAGTTACTTTCTGTGCCCACAGCTTACATTGGCTATCGATGAGCTCCGATCTCTCATATCCAAGGAGAAGTTAAACAAGAGTCATCAGGAGATGACATATCCCCCTGGCCCCCACATGACACCCCACTCCAAATTTTCCTAAGTTGAATTGGTTGCCATGGAAATACGGAAAAAATAAAAATGACAGAAATCCCAAAATGTCAAAAGGCACAACTCCTCTAGTCACTTAACATAATTGTGAGGTTTGTGAACAAATTCCTAATAGTTTCTGAGTTATGCTCTGGAAACTAAAATGTTTACAGATGGACAGACAGACGGACAGAGCGAAAGCTATATCCCCCCGCATTATATGCCGAGGGGATAAAAAGAAAACAGGCCTGAAACTAGATACGGGAGGTATGAAATTGGGACCTATGCCCCTCACAACATGCTTCGTAAATCATCAGCTAAGATGTGAATCAAGGCTATAATGGAGATAAATGCTGTGTGTGTGGTGTATGTTCTCACGCTGTAGATGAAACGTTGGTTGAACTGATGCATGGCCCCCTCTAACTGGCTCCTCTGGTGCTGCCACTGTTCGTAGTTGCGCACCGTCTCCACAGTGGGACGCTGCCACGTTGTTGTCCTACTCACATGATCCACAAAATACACACGTCCTGACTGGTCCAGGCGCCGCTCCCAACTGTCATACATGACAAAACACATTCGTGTACGCGTGTTCAGGGAGTGTCTGGTCTTGTAGGATTTTACCGGCATTCCAATGGCTTTTTATTGGTATTTTACTATCATTTTATTGGTATTTCCTGCATTTTACTGCCATTTTATTTTAAATTTACTATCATTTTAATGATATTTACTGGCATTTAAGGGGTATTATAGTGTTGTGTTATTTAAGTGTTAACATTTTAAGGCAAATTTATCTCTCAGAAATTCATTTTACATTTCTTTTGGTCAGTACTGTAATCAGATGAAGGTGAAGCTTTACCCAGGAGGAAGAGGCTCAGGTCTCTCCCACGACGTCCTCTTCTGCACATGGTCTACATAGTACACACGGCCACTCTGGTCCACTCGCTGCTCCCATCTGCAGCCAGCCACACACACACACAGTTCAATTTTTAAATATCTGCATGCTTCTTCCTCAGTGAAATCATCACAAAAGAGAAAAAACAAAAATTATGAAAGGCTGCACAATCTCTTGTTTCCTAATACATTTGACCTCAAATATATCTGTCTAGAAAGTTCATCCTTTAGAAGACAAAATTATACAGCAATGTTCAATCCTGAAAGCCTTGAGTTTTCACATTATAAAAAGTAAGATCATCTGATTCAATAAGGGTTAAAAGAATTAATATGTTTCAGCTGGCAATAATCACTGCAGTAATTATCTAATCAATGGCTCTTAAGGATTCACTTATTTTAATTCAAGCAGTGACTTTTTTTGACCAGGCAGTGCATTATGTTCTTGAAACTATTAGAGAAGCATTCGAGTTAATCCACTGGTAGCATAATGAATCCAGGGCTTTGAATGAGTGTGCGCGCGTTATACCCTGGTGGCAGAGGCGCAGTGTTGTTGATGGGCATCCGAGGGACAGGGACGACAGGGGCAGGGTCAGGGGTGGGATTAGGGATCCGCACTGGTGTGTCTGGCCGAGTCGAGCTGCTGCTGTCTGTGACTGAAGCATTAGAGAGGCATGCTGAAAAGAGATTCAAAATCAAAATACATTTTAAAACTTGAGAACTGTGCTCAAGGAGAGGACTCTGTCGGGAACGCAAGACAGTAAAGACATCATACACACTGACCTGGAGAAGACTGTGGTCGACGTGGGGTGGGCGGCGGTGGTCGAGAGGGTCTGGGAGGCCTCTGGGGTCGTGACCCCCTATTTGAGATGGAAGGAGAGCCGGTTCCGTTGACGGCACGTCCGTTAGGAACGTTCACTACACTCGGAGAACCCTCTCTGCTCCTGCTAAGACAAAACACACACAGCTGAGTGACTTATTACGGTTTATAACCGACAGTGATGTTCATAACACATGACTAAAGGTTACCTTATGCCAGTGTCCTCGTTATGCTGCGACTCTCCATTTGTTGTGGCTGAAACAGCAGAAAAAAAAAAAAAAATTCATCAGTAGCTCAGATCTGATTTGGATTATAATCATAATGTTGGTTCCATAATTATAGTAAATTAAGCTAATTATACTGAACTGTCTTGTGGTTGGATACCATGGCTACAAAAATACTGGATTCTGATTGGATGGCAAGGGTCTTGCATTCAAACGCCACTAAAAATTCTAGACCAGTGCTTGATACTGTGTAACCATGACAACAAGCATAAATAACTGTTTAGACTAGGCTTATATTTAATTGGTGATGACTTCATTATTAGGACTGGGCAATATGCGATGATAAAATAGAAATATCATGATAAATTGGCACAATATACCTTTCCTAAGATATCCTGGTATCTTTTTATTAAAAGTTTTTACACTTTTAAAAGCAATTACACTCATTTGAAGCAGCTTATTTCATGTTAAAATGTACTTAAAACCTTTATTTATTTTTTTTAAAGACAAAATTATAATGTGTCCGTCCGTGTGTGTGTGTGTGTGTGTGTGTGTGTGGGGGGGGGGGTGTTAGGGAGAGAAGACATACAATTATTGTGTGTGCACATGAGAGAGACTGACTCACTCTTGTTATTAGCCTGAGCGGACGCAAATGTTGCCGGGTCGACCTGCATACCGTCCAGACGTACAGACAGATCTCCAACAACGTCTGTCTGCTCCTTATCTGTGCACAGCGGCAACGTCTGCATAACGTCACACACTATACACCACACACACACACACACACACACACACACACACACACACACAGAGCTGAATAAACAAAGCAGCAAATTGTGTGCCATGACATACATTTTGGAAGAGGAACTATAAAAGACGCTGGAAACAAGAAAAAAAAAAAAAAAAGGGTGTAACTGCAAATTAGTGACTCATGAGACTAAAAAAATTAATGTACATTTTTACTGACGTTCTTTTTTTTCAGAAAAAAAAATGATAGTGCCATCTAATAAGTCAGACTTTGAATATGGAAAATATTAATGATCTTGTATTCGAGTCATCATATTTTTATTCTAGTTATTTTTATTAACCCGACTTCCTTTTATTTATTTTTTCTGGACATGCATGATAATGTGGAAAATCCAGGTGCAGAAAAAGCTCCCATAATGCTTTTTATCCTCCATCAGACCTACAGCACAACCAGGAGGAGAAGTGTGTGCAGCTCACGTCCCTCAATTCTGTCACAGCCTTGAAGTGAGGTTCAGCAGGTTACACCAGTTCACTGGAATGCTCTGTTGCCCCTTTTCCACCAAAGCAGTTCCAGGGCTGGTTTGGGGCCAGTGCTTAGTTTGGAACCGGGTTTTCTGTTTCCACTGACAAAGAACTGGCTCTGGGGCCAGAAAAACCGGTTCCAGGCTAGCACCAACTCTCTGCTGGGCCAGAGGAAAGAATCGCTTACATCAGCGGGGGGCGGAGTTGTTAAGACCAACAACAATAACAAGACCGCGAAAGATCGCCATTTTTAAGCGACGAGAAGCAGCAGCTGTACAAATGCGAAGTCATCCATTATTATTATTATTGTTGTTGTTGTTGCTGCTGCTGCTTCCGTGTCATTTTTGCTTCGATATTCACGCCAAGGTTTATGCAAACGTAGCGATGTAACTGACGTATACAGCAACGTAACTGACGTATACAGCAACGTAATGACGTGGCTTCCCTTAGCACCGCGAACTATGGAAAAGCGAACTGGTTCTCAGCTGGCTCGCAAGTTGAACGAGTTGTGAACCAGCACCAGCACTGGCCCCGAACCAGCCCTGGAACTGATTTGGTGGAAAAGGGGTATGTGCAGCCAAGGGCACACACCACTCACAGGCAGTAAACAAGGAGCTGTTTTAGTTTAGCTGATTATCAGGCATCATCTTTAGTACAGGCGAGAAATGCTTGGCATCGACCCTTACGAGGAATTTAACTTGGCTGGCACTCGATTATTATCCTCCAGAGCAGGAAAATGACACACCAAAAGTCTGACTTTTGATAAGAATTCATCAGAGCTGTGACTGTTTGCAAGCAGGAAATCAGCATGCCACTGAACACGTGCAGAGTGAGTGTCACAAATGTAACTCTAGTTGATTAGAGCAATTAATTTTGTTACAACTGACCCCAGTCTCCCCTATACATTATATAAACGTATAATACATTTCCATGTATTAATTTCAGAGATGCTACATGTACACGCAGTCTGCTAATAATGGTACTTGTAGCTCATCGCTGCATAAATTAAATTAATTTCAAAGCAGAATAATGCAGAGCACCATGCACTGCATTATGGGAAAGCAAATAAACTGATTCAGTTCTTCCTTGTATTGCATATGCACCAAACGTACAGTGGTACTTGAAAGTTTGTGAACCCTTTAGAATTTTCTATATTTCTGTATAAATATGACCTAAAACATCAATCAGATTTTCACGAGTCCTAAAAGTAGATAAAGAGAACCCAGTTAAACAAATTAGATAAAAATATTATCCTTGGTCATTAATATATTGAGAAAAATGATCCAAAATTACATATCTGTGAGTGGCAAAAATATGTGAACCTTTGCTTTCAGTATCTGGTGTGACCCCCTTGTGCAGCATTAACTGCAACTAAACGTTTGCGGTAACTGTTGATCAGTCCTGCACACCGGCTTGGAGGAATTTTAGCCCATTCCTCCGTACAGAACAGCTTCAACTCTGGGATGTTGGTGGGTTTCCTCACATGAACTGCTCGCTTCAGGTCCTTCCACAACATTTCGATTGGATTAAGGTCAGGACTTTGACTTGGCCATTCCAAAACATTAACTTTATTCTTCTTTAACCATTCTTTGGTAGAACGACTTGTGTGCTTAGGGTCGTTGTCTTGCTGCATGACCCACCTTCTCTTGAGATTCAGTTCATGGACAGATGTCCTGACATTTTCCTTTAGAATTCGCTGGTATAATTCAGAATTCATTGTTCCATCAATGATGGCAAGCCGCCCTGGCCCAAATCCAGCAAAACAGGCCCAAACCATGATACTACCACCACCATGTTTCACAGATAGGATAAGGTTCTTATGCTGGAATGCAGCGTTTTCCTTTCTCCAAAAATAACGCTTCTCATTTAAACCAAAAAGTTCTATTTTGGTCTCATCCATCCACAAAACATTTTTCCAATAGCCTTCTGGCTTGTCCACGTGATCTTTAGCAAACTGCAGATGAGCAGCAATGTTCTTTGTGGAGAGCAGTGGCTTTCTCCTTGCAACCCTGCCATGCATACCAGTATTGTTCAGTGTTCTCCTGATGGTGGACTCATGAACATTTGCCAATGTGAGAGAGGCCTTCAGTTGCTTAGAAGTTACCCTGGGATCCTTTGTGACCTCACCGACTATTACATGCTTTGCTCTTGGAATGATCTTTGTTGGGCGACCACTCCTGGGGAGGGTAACAATGGTCTTGAATGTCCTCCATTTGTACACAATCTGTCTGACTGTGGATTGGTGGAGTCCAAACTCTTTAGAGATGGTTTTGTAACCTTTTCCAGCCTGATGAGCACCAACAATGCTTTTTCTGAGGTCCTCAGAAATCTCCTTTGTTCGTGCCATGATACACTTCCACAAACATGTGTTGTGGAGATCAGACTTTGATAGATCCCTGTTCTTTAAATAAAACAGGGTGCCCACTCACACCTGATTGTCATCCCATTGATTGAAAACACCTGACTCTAATTTCACCTTCAAATTAACTGCTAATCCTAGAGGTTCACATACTTTTGCCACTCACAGATATGTAATATTGGGTCATTTCCCTCAATAAATAAATGACCAAGTATAATATTTTTGTCTCATTTGTTTAACTGGGTTCTCTTTATCTACTTTTAGGACTTGTGTGAAAATCTGATGATGTTTTAGGTCATATTTATGCAGAAATATAGAAAATTCTAAAGGGTTCACAAACTTTCAAGCACCACTGTACGTCCTTCTGCATGAAAGCCAATGTTACAATGGGATGCATTGTGGAGGAAAAAAACCCCAAAACAAACACAAACAGGACTCATGCTGTGACGACATGTGACTCGAGGTCTTCTTACAATGACAATACATTTAAAATAGTTGATGTCCGACAGGTAAAGCTTCTACTGACAGGTGAGTATATTTGCAAACACACACTCCACAGAAGATATGACAACAATAACACACGCACTTCCCAAGAACCCAAACAAAGGCTCATTCAGTATACATTGTGGCATGCGCACACACCCACACACAAACACACTTGTTTTTCAATCTTTGTGAGGACTTTTCATTGACATAATGATGACTGTTGCTATGTAATGTTAAATCTACACTTAAACCTAACTCCAGCCTTAACCACAGCATGAAAAAGGAAATATTTTGGCTCTTTTTATCAAATAAAATCATCTTTGTGTGAGGACTAGGTGTGTTACACTTTGAAAAATTCACCGTATGACCTTCATTCAGTCTTAAAAAAAGATCACGGTTTCATGTGTCCATATATCTTTGTATAAAAGTCTTTTTGCACATTCCTGTTATTTATCATTTCAAATTCTTGCTCACGCTGCACTACGGGGCAGTGTCTCACACTCCGAGGAAAGAGCTGTCTGCCCTCTTCCACATACATGAGCTCACAGGGAGCTTGCAGCAAATGACTAGTGTCGCTGTGATTGACGGGGGAAAGAGAGTGTATGCCCCTCCCACCCAGGGCCAGTTTTGCTCTCTTGACTCCCAGCAACAGATGTCTTTGCCATCGTCGGAAGATTAAGAGTTCAAATCCTGGTGATGCCACGGTTTTCTGTGATGTCTCTGTGATCTTTTAACTCTAGTTGCATTGCTAGAAAACACAACCCACTGTTATCAAAGTTACTCTATTTACTACTAAGTTCTAACAGTTATTATGTGGTATGTCTGGTCACTCAATAACTCACAAACAAGTCACCAATGTCAATTTGAATGTAATGATTTTATATACATATAAATAACGCTCTGTAGGGTTAAAAGGAGTCCCTGGTTACAAAAGATTTGAGAAGGCTGTCTCCATTATACCCAGTCC
This sequence comes from Neoarius graeffei, assembly GCF_027579695.1. Lineage (NCBI taxonomy): Eukaryota > Metazoa > Chordata > Actinopteri > Siluriformes > Ariidae > Neoarius > Neoarius graeffei. The sequence continues at coordinate 41,493,523 of NC_083581.1, forward strand.
TACACCCTCTGTACACCCAGGCACCTCTACAGTGGATATAAAATGTGTACACACCCTGTTAAAATGATATTTTTTTTGCATCAGAAAAACCTGAGACCACGATCATCTCATCTCATTATCTCTAGCCGCTTTATCCTGTTCTACAGGGTCGCAGGCAAGCTGGAGCCTATCCCAGCTGACTACGGGCGAAAGGCGGGGTACACCCTGGACAAGTCGCCAGGTCATCACAGGGCTGACACATAGACACAGACAACCATTCACACTCACATTCACACCTACGGTCAATTTAGAGTCACCAGTTAACCTAACTTGCATGTCTTTGGACTGTGGGGGAAACCGGAGCACCCGGAGGAAACCCACGCGGACACGGGGAGAACATGCAAACTCCGCACAGAAAGGCCTTCGCCAGCCACGGGGCTCGAACCCGGACCTTCTTGCTGTGAGGCGACAGCGCTAACCACTACGCCACCGTGCCGCCCCAAGACCACGATCAATAATTTCAAAACTTTTCCCATCTTTAATGTGACCTATAACCTGTACAATTCAATTGAAAAACAAACAAATCCGTTAGGGGGAAAACATATAAAATAAAAAAACGTACAATAAGCTGGTTGCGTAACTGCACACACCCTTAAACTAATACTTTGTTGAAGCACCTTTTGATTTAATTACAGCATTCAGTCTTTTTGGGTCAGAGTCTATCAGCCTGCCACATCTAGACTTGGCAATATTTGCCCACTCTTCCTTGTAAAAGTGCTCCAAATCGGTCAGATTGCGAGGGCATCTCTTGTGCACAGACCTCTTCAGGTCACCCCACAGAGTTTCAATTGGATTTAGGTCTGGGCTCTGGCTGGGCTATTCCTAAACTTTTTTGGGGTCATTGTCGTGCTGAAAGATGAAATTCCTCTTCATCTTCATCTTTCTAGCAGATACCTGGAGGTTTGGGGCCAAAACTGACTGGTATTTAGAACTGTTCATAATTCCCTCCACCTTGACTAAAGCCCCTGTTCCAGCTGAAGAAAAACAACCCCAAAACATGATGCTGCCACCACCATGCTTCACCATGGGTATGGTCTTCCTTTAGTGATGTGCAGTGTTGTTTTTGCACCAAACATACCTTCTGGAATTGTGGCCAAAAAGTTCAACCTTGGTTTCATCAGACCATAACACATTTTCCCACATGCTTTTGGGAGAGTTGATGCTTTTTTTTTTGTGCAATATTTAGCCGAGCCTGGATGTTTTTCTTTGACCCTACCTCACAGTCCAGACATACACTACCGTTCAAAAGTTTGGGGTCACTTTGAAATGTCCTTATTTTTGAAAGAAAAGCACTGTTCTTTTCAATGAAGATCACTTTAAACTAATCAGAAATCCACTCTATACATTGCTAATGTGGTAAATGACTATTCTAGCTGCAAATGTCTGGTTTTTGGTGCAATATCTCCATAGGTGTATGGAGGCCCATTTCCAGCAACTCTCACTCCAGTGTTCTAATGGTACAATGTGTTTGCTCATTGCCTCAGAAGGCTAATGGATGATTAGAAAACCCTTGTACAATCATGTTAGCACAGCTGAAAACAGTTGAGCTCTTTAGAGAAGCTATAAAACTGACCTTCCTTTGAGCAGATTGAGTTTCTGGAGCATCACATTTGTGGGGTCAATTAAATGCTCAAAATGGCCAGAAAAATGCCTTGACTATATTTTCTATTCATTTTACAACTTATGGTGGTAAATAAAAGTGTGACTTTTCATGGAAAACACAAAATTGTCTGGGTGACCCCAAACTTTTGAACGGTAGTGTATGGAGAATACAGGAGATTGTCGTCACATGTAGTACACAACCAGTACCTGCCAGAAATTCCTGCAGCTCCTTCAGTGTTGCTGTTGGCCTCTTGGCAGCCTCCCTGACCAGTTTTCATCTTGTCTTTTCATCAATTTTGGAGGGACATCCAGTTCTCGGTAATACCACTGTTGTCCCATATCTTCTCCACTTCTGTCTTCACTGTTCTCCATGGTATGTCTAATAGCATGGAAATGTTTTTGTACCCTTCTCCTGACATACATTTCAACAGTGAGATCCCTTTGATGCTTTGTAAGCTCTCTGTGAACGCTGGCTTTTGCTGGAGGATGCAACCGAGTGAATGTCTGAACTTTATTTGGGCTTAATCAGAGTCATTCTACTTGATGGCAGGTGTGAACCCAAAAAGACTGAATGCTGTAATTAAATCCAAAGGTGCTTCAACAAAGTATTAGTCTAAGGGTGTGCACACTTATGCAACCAGCTTACTGCATGTTTTTTATTTTTTATGTTTTTCCCCCTAACAGATTTGTTTGTTTTTCAATTGAATTGTTCAGGTTATAGGTCACATTAAAAGTGGGAAACGTTTTGAAATTATTTATCATGGTCTCATTTTTTACATCATTTTAATGGGGTGTGTACACTTTTATATCCACTGTACACCCTGCACGCACATAGTTTTACAGTGACACAACTATTTTGCATAGCTTTTGTATAAATTTACTTAGGTCTTGTCAGTGTGTCTTTATTTTCCTTCCAGACTGCATACAGAAACGTCAATTACGCCACAAGAACTGCACCACATATCAAATCTAACTGCTGAACCCTGACTTAGAGTGCAACAGTACAATCTTTATAGCCAGAGATGTTACATTTTTATTCTGTTTTGTCAGAAGCTGTTCAATGTTTATAACAGCAGCTGCAAATCTAACATGTTACTGTTTCTATAGCAACAGCAAATTCATGAGGATTTGTAACAGACGGATCAGAAAACGTGTGTAATTGTTGATACGGAGACGTTTTCTGTGAGGAGATGTTTATGTAATGTTTATGGAAGGAGTCTCCAGTGTCAGTGCTTTGTAACAGTCAGAGGTAAAGCTGGAACATTAAGTTTTCTGACATCTTCAGGACAGAGGAATTTATACTTAGTTGGTGATTTCTCGGTAACATGACAAGCTGTGGGGTTTTTTTCGCCTCTTATCAACTTCGAGAGAGAGCAAAAAGACAGACTGGTGAGGGAACGACTCTTTATAGCTGCTATAGACCCTTTTCACTCACGTGACCTTCGTAAACGCGACCGCCATTTTGGACATGAAGAAATAACGGTTTATGGCACAGACCCTTTCGGTTCTCGCTCATCTAGCTGCTACAATGACTGCTTAGACTGCAACAATAATACCTAACACACATTTAAGTATCCGGCGTAAAGACGTGAAACTTGTCGAGTGACGAGTGTGTTCATTGATAAGCTAACACAATCTAAAAGTAGACATACCATCACACTGCCCTGGCGCTGTGTACAATTTACCTTCTATGGTTTGTGCACTCACTATTTGCCATTACTTTCTCCAACCCAGTGTTCGAACTATGCCGATATTTTCGGGGGGTCCCTTTTTTTCCCTTGGGGGGGAGGGGGGTGCTTGCGCTTGTCTCAGAGCACGGATCTCCAAACACATGAGAAGCCTCTCTTACACACATATCACGGGACTCCACACCTCCACACATGCATCGCATCTGAAGTCATAACTCATCAGGGGAAATCGTGTCCGCATTGGCATGTTCAAAAAACAACCTCGCGTCAACAATGATACCACACGCAAGAAAAAAAAAAAAAAAACAATCAGGCTACTCAACACATCTGATCCACAGCAGCACCAAAGCATCACTGGAAATCATGTCAACAACCAATCTTCCATTTCAACACGCGTCAACAAACAAATGGCACCACAAACATGAACGACTCGGTCAGGCTACCGATTCCAAACCCACAGCAGACGAATAATTAAATGCATCTTACCTTAAAGCAGAATCGACCACAAAGGAAGTGTGTTGGCACTGTTGGCACACTTCCTTTCTACTAGTTTGTGTCCCCAACCTGGCAGCAGCAGTCGTTGTCTTATCGGTTTATTTTATCTTTGATGTAAACACAACACTTCGGATATGCAAATGCTTCCCGTTACACACGATTGCTATATCAATAAACATCATTTTGCCAATATTTTAGAGACCATCCATCTTCTCCGTCGGTCAGCATCTGTCGGGATCCGATAAAATGATAAATCTTGCCTTGTGTGTTGATGGTTACTACATCCAGGTGCACAACAATATAATGGCATGATGGAAGTCTTGCTGAAAGTAAAAACTTTTTTTGATGGCTATACTCCTTTCGATGCTTCGCCGTCGTTCTTCGTTGTTGGCTGTGATAGACTACTGGTAGTTCATATCCAAAATGGCGGCCGCGTTTGTCGTGACATCACGTGAAAAGTGTCCATAACATAAGGGAGAACGGGAACTAACTTGTTTCATGGACATAAATGGATAAAAATCACTGTGTGTTTCTTTAATAAAATCTAATTACTGACAAACTGCTCTAGTGTTCGAGGAATAAAATATAAACTCAGTGTTCCTCACTCAGGCTTCATCATCACTAAACAGATCATGATGTAAAAATATTTGGTGTTGGTTACAATGAGCTCAGTGAGCTTACTTCATGAACAAACAAGGTGACAAAAGAGAGAAACATTTCCAACATAAATCTCATCACCATGTGTTAGCAGATAACGCTAATATATTCAACCCCGTACTGTTGGCTTTTATCGTCATTATCGCACTCACACTTCATGTCATTGTTCTTGAGCGTCTCGCTGACGTCGAGCGTGGCCATGCCCAGGTGCAGGTCAGACTTCCGCTTCTGGTAGCTCCATACACGGAAATTCACCTTGCTGAAAGGTGACACGACCCTGCGGACAAAACAAAAAAGCAAGTGTGTTAGTAACTATTTAACCATGAATTCAGGATTCTGATTGGTCAGGAGGTCAATTGATACATTTTCTATATCAACAGCTCTGACAGTAGGATGAATATCTCATCTCATCTCATTATCTCTAGCTGCTTTATCCTTCTACAGGGTCGCAGGCAAGCTGGAGCCTATCCCAGCTGACTACGGGCGAAAGGCGGGGTACACCCTGGACAAGTCGCCAGGTCATCACAGGGCTGACACATAGACACAGACAACCATTCACACTCACATTCACACCTACGGTCAATTTAGAGTCACCAGTTAACCTAACCTGCATGTCTTTGGACTGTGGGGGAAACTGGAGCACCCGGAGGAAACCCACGCAGACACGGGGAGAACATGCAAACTCCACACAGAAAGGCCCTCGCCGGCCACGGGGCTCGAACCCGGACCTTCTTGCTGTGAGGTGACAGCACTAACCACTACACCACCGTGCCGCCAAATCTCAAAATATGAGACTATTTCATTTCGAGTTTAAATAAAACAGTATAAATATCGTGTATTTATATAACCACTACACCACCGTGCCGCCTAGGATGAATATGTACAGTATTTATACGAATGCACTCGTTTCTATAGTAACAGTTCATTCACAGGGACTTGCAGGGCAGATGCTCCACATAAACATGTAATCTTTGATGTGGTGAATTTTTCCTGTAAGGAGACGTTTATTTAACATTTATGGAAGGAGTCTGCAGTGTCAGAGGTAAAGCTGTAATTTTATGCTTCAAGCTGTGGGTCTTTTTTTTTTTTTAAATCTGATTAACCACACGGGAGAGAGAGGAAAAAAAAAAGAGCAGCTAGAACGTGAGAGAACATGAACTTTCTTGTATTTTTGGTTATTCCACAAGGTTAAGCAAAATTAAAAACTGATACAGTTAGCTTGGCTTGCTTTAATGTTTTAAATATTAACATTAGAAGCATTCTGGTTCGAGCTCATTCGCTTGAAAACTGAAAGTGTTTTCACATACTCTGTTTTTAGTCCATTTGAAAGGAACGCTGGTGTGTCCTCATCCTCTGTGAGATTCTTTAGGCAGAACACACTCGGGTCCGAGAGAAGTGGTCTCGGTCCGCTTCCAAGTGAGCTGTAGTGACCGAGTGATTTGATTCTGAATCGACTCACTGCAGGAAGTGAATCAAACTTTCCGTGTGTTATGGGTTTCTAGAAATGAACTGCTAAACTTGAGCTAAAGCACTGAGCTGCAGTGCTGCAGAAACGCCACGTGTTCTGGAGATTCGGATGAACGAAAAGAGAAAATAAACACTGGATACAATGCTCAACAGGCCTAAAACTTATTATTTATATACATATTCAATAATTTATTGAGCACTGGCTCTTTTTTAACCTTTTGTTTAGAATTTTGTTTACCTTTTTCCATGAGTGGATTTCTAATCAATGAATGAATGAGTTTTAAGAGGACGTTTTCATACATATTTTCATCTGCCTGTATCTTTTCCTCTTTGAATCAAACAAATGAACCAAAAGAATCAATTTCATTTAGCAAACAGACTAACGCTGTTCTCCTGCTCCATAAATAAACAGACTATCCTGTATGCTGAATTGATCGTCATAATCTCGGGGTCTCGTTTTCGTCCTCTTTCAAGAGGAAACTAAATCTAAGCACCTTTCCTCTGGACATGGTCTCCTGGTCTTGCTGTCAGCCTGAGAATTTTTTTTCCACTTTTCTGCATTTATTTGACTTGTAAAGTCATGATTTTTTTCTTGCTGTCATGACTACGCTCCTCAGCGTCACAGCCCTATAATACCCAGAATGCATTACGCAACATACACCATACAGGTCATGCTTTCATTTGACATTAAAGCAACAATATATAAAAATCATCCTGTCTCAAAGGAGCTGACGCACATGAATCATTATTATGATAGGGAGATTAGAGACTTAGTCTTTGAATATAAATGCATTAATGGCCAAACAGATTTGAACATAAACCTCTACGTGTCTTTTGTAACTCATGACCGGTCTAGGGCCCAAAACCCGAAATTAATTTCAAAACCTACTCACTGCAGAACTTCAACTTATCAGGCCTCATTCTTCAATAGGATTGTTAAACCATGGAACTATGTATGTAAATATTTTTTCCCAGATAAATTCCGTAGCCTCCCTGTTTTCAAATCATCCCTGTTAGAGCTGTACTTTGAATTACTGACCTCCACCTATAATACGGACTTTTCATGTACTTGGTCTGTGTACCGTGACTGTGGTTGCCACAGATCAATTTAGTCTAATTTTAATTGTATGATTTTTCTCTTTTATACCTTTGGGGAAACGCCTTGCATGGGTCGCCCGTTTGCGTTCTCCCCTTTGGGCTGACTTACTTTATTATGTTTATTTTTTTTATGTTCATTTCTTTTTTTTTATGTTTATTTTGTAACAGTCCAATAAAGTTGGTAAAATTAAAAAAAAAAAAAAAATCAATTACTCTATTCTGACGATCGTCCAGTGATTATTTTGTGTACAGTTTGGCGTTTTTCTCTGTCTACTACGTTGTTCTTCATAATATGAAGAATTTTGTTAATGAGTGTTAAACGCCAGCGGGTTGATTATTGAAAATATTTTGGAACACAGTATGGAGAGAACAACATGACTCATGATTAAAGTTAACAAGTATAATTATATGAAATGCCGTGTGTGTGTTTGTGTGTGTCTCTCCACACTCACACAGTGAGAGGTTGCTTCCACTTGAGGCTGTGTATGTTGCTGCATTTCTCCGTCTTCTTGGATTGGCCGTCTACAACCACCTCCACGTACAGACTAGAACCAAACCAGTTCTTCTTGCTCTCCTTCAGCTTGGCTGACGTCACTGCAGAAACGAAAGACGGGAAGATTATCAGGAAATCCAGTACGAAAGGATCAGCTTTTACTTTCAGTATCAAGTGTCTCACAGATGAACATTTAAAGAGGTGTGGGAAGCAGAGTGCATAACTGAGCCGATCAGCATTTTTTTTTTCAAAGAAGACATTTCAGCACAGCTTGCAAAGTTAAAAAAAGGTTTTCAGAAAAATGCTGAGGAATACTGCACGCAGCTTATAAGGCGAGCGATAAAAACAAACATGAAGGCCGCTCATCTTGTTCACTGAGAGAATCCAAGAAAATTTACAGCTTACCTTCTCGAGTGGTAATTCAAACATTACCACTCCTGCAAGCTACATTTCTTCTCAACCAACTTCTTTCATGAATATTCTATAACATTACATGCAACTACAAATAGATTAAAAAAAGCATGTCATCATTAAATAACTGCTGTGGTATAAGAGGAATAAAGCGTTTTGTCAGAGGAAAACTAGAAAAGCACTCGGAGAGCGCAGACCTCTGCCAAGAATCCTTTAAAAAATTCCGGGATCCAGACGGTGATCCGGATCACCGCCAAAATTTAATGGATTGTTACTTGTGCCCAGGTCACACCTCTGGAAAAAATTTCAGAGCAATCCGTTCATAACTTTTTCCATAATGTTGCTAACAGACAAACCAACCAACCAACAAACAAACAAACGCTACCAAAAACATAACCTCCTTGGCGGAGGTAGTAATGTGAGAGAGAGAGAAGAGCAAGCATGAGGGGGGGAGGAGAGCGCGAGCATGAGGGGGGGAGGAGAGCGCGAGCATGAGGGGGGGAGGAGAGCGCGAGCATGAGGGGGGGAGGAGAGCGCGAGCATGAGGGGGGGAGGAGAGCGCGAGCATGAGGGGGGGAGGAGAGCGCGAGCATGGGGGGGGGAGAGCGCGAGCATGAGGGGGGGAGGAGAGCGCGAGCATGAGGGGGGGAGGAGAGCGCGAGCATGAGGGGGGGAGGAGAGCGCGAGCATGAGGGGGGGAGGAGAGCGCGAGCATGAGGGGGGGAGGAGAGCGCGAGCATGAGGGGGGAGGAGAGCGCGAGCATGAGGGGGGAGGAGAGCGAGCATGAGGGGGGAGGAGAGCGAGCATGAGGGGGGAGGAGAGAGCGAGCATGAGGGGGGAGGAGAGAGCGAGCATGAGGGGGGAGGAGAGAGCGAGCATGAGGGGGGAGGAGAGAGCGAGCATGAGGGGGGAGGAGAGAGCGAGCATGAGGGAGAAGGAGAAGAGAGCGAGCATGAGAGAGAGAAGAAGAGAGCGAGCATGAGAGAGAGAAGAAGAGAGCGAGCATGAGAGAGAGAAGAAGAGAGCGAGCATGAGAGAGAGAAGAAGAGAGCGAGCATGAGAGAGAGAAGAAGAGAGCGAGCATGAGAGAGAGAAGGAGAAGAGAGCGAGCATGAGAGAGAGAAGGAGAAGAGAGCGAGCATGAGAGAGAGAAGGAGAAGAGAGCGAGCATGAGAGAGACAGACAGAGAGGGGAGAAAGAGGATAGAAAGACAGAGAGAGAGGATAGACAGACAGACAGACAGACAGACAGACAGACAGACAGACAGACAGACAGACAGAGAGGATAGAAAGACAGAGAGAGAGAGAAGGACAGAGAGAGGTACCAGTGATCTGCAGCTGAGCCTTCATGGGGTGGCCATTTCCAGGGCCTGGTTTAGGAACACTGGAGGCCATGGAACAACGCTGGGCCTGAGACCTGGACAAACACACACACACACACACACACACACACACACACACACACACACAGAGTGAG